>NW_027466525.1:722500-755000 GCF_050575085.1 Anarhichas minor
GGACCAGTCTGCTTCATCGGGGGACTCCTCCTGTCCCCAGTGTGGAAAAAGATCAAGACTGCAGACAGCTATTGGTACCAGCACTGTGCAAAGTAAGATGTCTCTCTGCTGCATGGAGACACCAAGAAATGATTCATAGATGTGGCTTCAACCATTTTTATTTATTCATTCATTAGTTTTATTTATGGCCCACATGGGATTACAAGACACCACAAGTTTACATACATGAGGGACAGGCAGGTAGACAGGTAGACTGGCAGGTAGGTTGGTAGACTGGGAGGTAGGTAGGTTGATAGGCAGGTAGACAGGTACATAGACAGGTACGTATGAAGGTAGTGTCGTGTGAACGGACGTGCAGACAGGTAGACAGGTAGGTACATAAACAGGCAGGTAGGTAGTTAGATCGACAGGTAGACTGTCAGGTAAGTAGACTGGAAGGTAGGTAGACGGGTACGTATGTAGGTAGACAGGCAGACAGGTAGGTAGGTAAATAGACAGGTAGGCAGGTAGGTAGAGAGGCAGGCAGGTAGAGAGGCCATTTAACAGACAAGCACAGATACTTGATTTTCTGTCCTTGTTTTGTCCGAGCATTTGATTGTCTCACATTTCTCCTTGTCGTTCAGGAGATAGCGGTCTACAGGAGGTTTTAGATGAACACAAGATCAGTCTGAGGAGGAGATGTGAACATGTGACTGAAGGAACTGATAAAAGAGGAAGTGAAACCCCCCTTAACAGGATCTACACTGAGCTCTACATCACAGAGGGACAGAGTGAAGAGGTGAACACCCAACATGAGGTGAGGCAGCTTGAGTCAGCTTCCAAGAAGAAGAGCCTCCTTGACACTCCGATCAAGTGCCACGACATCTTTAAAGCCTCACCAGACCAACAGAGACCCATCAGAGTCGTTCTGACGAACGGCGTCGCCGGCGTTGGAAAAACCTTCTTGGTGCAGAAGTTCACTCTGGACTGGGCCGAAGGTTTGGAAAACCAAGATGTCAGTCTGGTGGTTCTGCTTTCGTTCAGGGAGCTGAACTTGATCAAAGATGAGCAGTACAGTCTTCTCAAGCTGATCCATGTTTTCCATCCAACATTACAGAAGATCACAGCAGAGGAGCTCTCTGTCTGTAAAGTTCTGTTCATCTTTGATGGTCTGGATGAAACCAGACTTTCATTGGATTTCATCAACAATGAGGTCGTGTCTGATATCACACAGAAGGCATCGGTCAACGTGCTGCTGACGAACCTCATCGAGGGGAATCTGCTTCCCTCGGCTCTCGTCTGGATAACTTCCAGACCTGCAGCAGCCAATCAGATCCCTCCTTCACGTGTTGACAGGGTAACAGAAGTACGAGGCTTCACCGACCCCCAGAAGGACGAGTACTTCAGGAGGAGGTTCAGTGATGAAGAGCTGTCCAGCAGAATCATCTCACACATCAAGACATCCAGGAGCCTCCACATCATGTGTCTGATCCCAGTCTTCTGCTGGATCACTGCTACAGTTCTGGACCACATGTGGACTACAGACCAGAGAGGAGAGCTGCCCAAGACCCTGACTGACATGTACTCACACTTCCTGCTGGTCCAGACAAAGAGGAAGAAGCAGAAGTACCACGAGGGACATGAGACGAGTCCTCAGGAGCTGACGGAGGCTGACAGGGAAGTTCTTCTGAAGCTGGGGAGGCTGGCGTTTGAACATCTGGAGAAAGGAAACATCATGTTCTACCAAGAAGACCTGGAGCAGTGTGGTCTTGATGTCACGGAGGCCTCGGTGTTCTCAGGAGTTTGTACAGAGATCTTCAAAAGAGAGAGCGTGATCTTCGGGGAAACTGTCTACTGCTTTGTTCATCTGAGTGTTCAAGAGTTTCTGGCTGCAGTCTACATCTTCCACTGTTTCACAAACAGGAAGACAGAGGTACTGAAGGACTTCATGGGGAGGGATGATTACCCAACCCTGGAGGCCTTCCTGAGGAGAGCCATGGAGAAATCCCTCGAAAGTGAAAATGGTCACCTGGACCTGTTTGTCCGCTTCCTTCATGGCCTCTCTCTGGAGTCCAACCAGAGACTCTTAGGAGGCCTGCTGGGTCGGACGGACAACAGTCCAGAAACCATCCAGAGAGCCATCAACAACCTGAAGGAGATGAACAGGTATCAAATGTCTCCTGACAGAAGTATCAACATCTTCCACTGTCTGACGGAGATGAACGACCACTCGGTGCATCAGGAGATCCAAGAGTTCCTGAAGTCGGAGAACCGATCGGAGAAGGAACTCTCAGAGATCCACTGCTCAGCTCTGGCCGACATGCTGCAGATGTCAGAGGAGGTTCTGGATGAGTTGGACCTGCAGAAGTTCAACACCTCAATTGACGGGCGACAGAGACTCATTGCAGCTGTGAGGAACTGCAGGAAAGCTGTGTAAGTCCAGATGTCATTAATTTAATAAATCAGTTTAGATAAGTAGTTTAAATCTTCAAATATACAAACTATCACACCAATGTGTTTCACTGAAAAATAACATTTCTTTTTACAATCAACACTTGAAAAGATGAAGGTGATTACAAATGACAAGATAATACAAAATGTAAACCGTACTTTGGCGTTTCATTTTTACTTGTTTACTTCTTCTTTACAAGATGAACCAAAAAAACTGGCACTGAGGAAGATCTTGGGTACATAATAATGAGATTAAATATGACGCCATTTTTAAATCATACCCTCTGAACCAAAAATAAATCTATGACACTATTACTAAGCTTTTTTACAAGATATTTAGTCAGTGCTGATCTAGACCCCTTGTCCCAGATACGGCAGGAAACCAAACGCAGTTGTGTTCATAACATCATCCGGCGGTGCTCGTGAACGTATTCACTGTATCTAGCAAGCCACATGTTGCCTGGTTTACTACAGCTGTATGAACCCAAAATAAACAGATTTTGCTGTAATTTCATTGCAATAACCAGATAACGATGCCGAAATAACAACATAATGATGTTGATTCGTAAAAAGTATGAATTCATCCCTTGTTAGGTCTGGCAGCATTTCGACAGGAAAACAACTTTATTGCAAAATGCTTGTTTTCTGAATGGAGTTCAGTTTGTTTCGTGTTAGGCTATGCTAACATTATAGCAGCAGCTAGTCTGTGGATTATACACATACATTTATACACATTTCTGTCTGCTTTGAGGTAATGTAGACCTCTTGATGACAACAGACAACTTTTTTCCTCCATTTCTTGTAATTAATTGTAATATACGAGAACTTCTTTTGTTATTGTCATCAAATACATAAAGTAAATATAAAGTGTCCTCTTTCATCATTACATATAACAAATATTTGTGCCATGACAGACTTCGTGACTGTGAACTTTCGGAGACTCACTGTGAAGTCATTGCCTCAGCTCTGAAGTCCAACCCGTCCCATCTGAGAGAGCTGGACCTGAGTAAAAACATCAGCCTGCAGGATTCAGGAGTGGAGCTGCTGTCTGCTGGACTGGAGAGTCCACACTGTAGACTGGAGACACTGAGGTCAGTTCACTGACTGTACATGGTCTCGTTGTTTTTGTATATCTACAAATCCTTCACTGAGGTTTCCCCAAGCACCAACCTCCAGTTCCTAAACGTGAAGCAAATGCTTCATGTGTTAAAGCTGCATTCTCTCTACTGTCCACCAGGGGGCGACTCCTCTGGTTGTATAGAAGTCTATGAGAAAATGACTCTACTTCTCTCTTGATTTATTACCTCAGTAAATATTGTAAACATGAGTTTATGGTCTCAATCTCTAGTTTCAAGTCTTCTTCAATACAGCATGATGTTCATTTAGTAAATTATGGTCCATTTAGAGTCAAATAGACCATAAAGCAGGGGATGCTTTAGGGCGGGGCTACATGTTGATTGACAGGTATCTCACGGCGTCTCTAAGTCACTCCTCAGTCCAAATATGGTCACTTCCTGTCCACTGGTAGCAAGAAAACAAAATACTGAATTTGAATCTTCAAAACATCAGTCCACCAACCGATGGGTGATGTCACGAAGACTACGTCCACTTCTTATATTCAGTCTGTGAGTTTCACAGTTTTGGTTCATAGATTTTCAGGATTTGCCTGAGCACAAAGAAATGTGTCTGTTGTTCCAAATGTCTGAACAAAACAACAAGTAGAGGCAGTGAATGTCCACAGACTCACGTTGTCCATGACCTGATTTTTATTTACATCATTTATCCTTCATTCAGACTGAGGTTATGCAGGTTGTCAGAGGTCAGCTGCTCTTCTCTGGCCTCAGCTCTGAAGTCCAACCCGTCACATCTGAGAGAGCTGGACCTGAGTAACAACGACCTGAAGGATTCAGGAGTGAAGCTGCTGTGTGACCTTCTGGAGAGTCCAGACTGCAGACTGGAGACTCTGAGGTCAGTCCAACATTCTTTCCTCCTGTGCAGACATGAAGCTGATATTATACTGATCTTAAAACTAGGGCTGGGCGGTATGACCAAAATTGCTTATCACGGTATTTTGTAAGATTCTGGCGGTTTCACGGTATTCATTTTTTTCCGCATTAAAGCATTAATTAATTAACGCCGAAAAGAAACGGCCAGCCAGCGAGCGGTGAACAGCTGTTTGTGTGGCGTGTCTTCCGTTCCGTCACTTCCTGTTTCCTTCACCTACATTCCCCTGGGTCCTAAGCCCCTCCATGGAAAGAAACGGGATTAGACCGTAGGATTTAGTTGTTAGTAGGTGTTGTTTAGGTTTATTTCTTTAGTTATTTTTATATATATATATATATTATTTTATTTTATTGTATTATCAGAACACTGAAGAAAAGGTTACCCTGAAAATGCACACTCCAGTACAGTAGGTGGCGGTATGCACTATGCAAGTTGGTTGCGATCTGCCAATGGAATTTAAAGAAGAAGAAGACGCCGCTACATGTACAGCTTCTTATCACGTCTATGTGTAGGAAATTTGGGTTTAGAACTGTGTTTAAGAAATTATAATAGAAGTGTTTAATGATTCATAATTAAGAAATCATAATTAGAAGTGTTTTGGAATACATAATTAGAAGATTCATAATTGTAGAAGTGTTTTAGAATTCTTAGTTAGAAGTGATTTGTAGTTAGAAGTGTATCTTAGTAGAATTTGTAGCACCTTTATATCTATGCTTGTGAAACTTGTGAAGTCTTTGCCAAAAGTTGCAAATCCTTATCTTTATATAGAATCCAATGTTTATCATAGAAGTGTTAAACCATAAAAGACAGTCATTGAATGTATTTAGAATAGCCAAGGGAAAGTCAGACTTATAGACAGAGATTTGCAGGTTTGTACCCGACGCAAGGGTTTTCGGCAATCTGAAGCCAGGAGGAGATTGTCGAAATTAGCCAATAGGAATTAAGATGGACAAAAGGGGAGGGGATTTCAAACTGTAAGCGGGAGTGCTGGGAAAGAGTTCGCTCTTCTTTGCTCTGGTCTAAGGGTGGGAACAGCTGGGATGAGGGTGAGATGCTTCTCTGGCAGAGAATATATATCTATAGATACTGTAATTAATGTGTTTCACTCTGTATTTGTATTAGATTCAGTAGGATTAAATACTTTTTGATTGTAAACCAGTTTATGGTAGATTTTATTATCGCAGCGTCTCTACTGTAAACAGCAGTTGGAGCGTGAGCTGCGGCCTTCTCTCTGTGGGGTACACTTCAAGCCTCAACATATGTAACAACGTACATTTATAACAAATACCACACATATTACGGTAATCAGCGTTGCATATGTGTCTGACCTAAATACCTTTTGTTGTTCAGTCTTTGTTCATCCTGCATCGCTCTTTTCTGTTCTTTAATGTAACGTTACTGGAGCGACAGAGCCTCTCCCAGCTGTTAACAGACTGTTGTTAGCGAGCCTTACCCAGCATGCAGTTCGGCGGGGAAATGTTATAAATGTACAATTATTAGTTTTACAAATTATTTATCTGTCACAAACTATTGTGTCGTGGTGTTTTGCCCTGTTAAAGAGTGTTAGTTGTGGGTTGTTAATTGTTGTTATAAAGTTATGACCATGACCAGGGTTCCCTCTCAATACAGCTAAGACAACTAGCTCCTCCGCAGCTCTATCAGCGGCGAACAATATATTTTGCTGCCTGTTGAAGAGCGGCAGAAGTTGTTTCGGCTGTGCACTGGTATGACGGTATATGAAAAATTCATATCGTACGGGAAATTAAATCTGGTATACCGGTTGAACCACAATATCACGTATTTTTCGCCACGAATCGGCGACCTATGGACTCCGTTTGCATCTCCCAACACAGCGCTGTCTGCTATCATGGCGGATGGATACATCATAAAGCACGAGGATTCGACCGCGAGTCCACCCGTAGCTTCTAAATTCCTCTCCGTGAATCCGTGAAAAAAGTTATATCCAGAAAGCCAACGAACCACAAACCGCTCCCCAATAAAAAAAATGTAAACGCATCTGTAGTGGCCATTTGTCGACTTAATCAAACTTAAACAAACAATAATCAAACGCCACTGATGCACCGTGGTCGGTATTCTTACGCAGCCAGAAGAGAGTGGATTGTCCATGCAGGATTCCGATTTTCGTGTTTATTAAATAAAGCAAACAAAACAAGCAAACAAACGAACTAACAAAACTCCTGTCGTGCTGTCTCTCCTGTGATTTGATATGCTGGTAAAAACTATACGCCCACCCCGGTGCATGCTGGTCCTATCCTTCTACTCATATATATATATATAGCAACAGGTGCCCACAGTAATTACCCAAAAAACAATATAACTAAACAAATTACTATTAAAGAGAAAAATAATCTTAATATATGAAACATCTACAATAATGAAACAATACTACTTATAAATGAAATAACAAAATACAATATCAAATAAATAGCTCCAACAGCATCGTACCTTGAGGTGATTTTCGTGAAGAAAAACGCGAGAAATTGAGTGTGATCCGTTTGAGACGTGTTCTCCCTCTCTTCCACTGTGTGTGTGTGTGACAAAATGAAGGTCCTGGGTAAAACTATTACGAAATGGTCATCATTTTATGCATGGGGGTTGCTCGGCACGGATTGGGATTTTTAGTGGCTAAAAAGTCTCTTCCGCATTGAACAAGGTGTCACATGATGAAATCCTTCAATCAAAGGGCTCCAAAGGCACAGACAGAGACGAGAAAATTCCATGGAGGAGAGATATGAGAGCTCAAAATGATGCCAAACTGCTGTATTAGGATGTATTGAACACTATTAGTGGTACAACAAGTGAATATATAGTTATATAGTATATAAAATTAGAATAGAGCAGCGCAACAGCTGGTTCCAAAAAATGAGAATTTGGCTTGACCCTCCGTACTCAAACCTCTATTACGCTGGCCTGCTTCACTCAATCGAAGTAAAATTTGTTTGTGGAGACTGTAAAACATGTTGTGCTATGACTGTGGTGTATTTTTAGGCTTGGATCTGCATTATTTCAAATAAGTAATTTCAATAAAAGTGCTTTTTTTTCAGGCGAACCTGAAACTTTTCAATTTGAGCTGTGTTCCATCTTCATTCACTATTAACCAGTAACATATACACAATATTTTCACATCTGAACAAGTGTCTCACAAGTGTTACCTGTATTATACCATCAAAATTATTAAAATAGACCTTGTAGTTAGAGATCTACACTCTCTTTAATATGGGTGTGCAATTTTTGAGCAGAGGCCTGAAAATAGGGATAGGGTTAAAGAGGTTTTAAAGCCTCAGCGGTAGTAAAAGTTCATTAACTGTGGCAGAGAAACGTTGAGCTATAGATTTAAATAAAACATATTTGTTCATTTATTGCCTAACATTTGCTCCATCCCACATGGGATTACAAGACACCACTTTTTTCCAGACATCTTCTGGTCTTGAAAATACAAAACATGAAGAAGAAAATAAAAACATAAACTTGGTAAAGACATATTTTTTCCTCTTCCAGACTTTCTGCAGATACCTGGTTAAGTTATATGTTCCACTTTTAAACAGCCATCTCAGTCTTTGTGCATCATCCATATTTATAAAATCTATGTTTGACTTACCAAACAAAGCATCGCAGTGTTCACGGTAAAAAAGGAGAGTAGAAAACAAGATGGAACTCGTTGTTTATATCGTTTAGAGAACACGTCGGACGGATCGGCTTTTCTTCTTCTACAATCTAGACCAAGATAGTTTCAACAGTCGAAGGTGAAATACCAGATGACATATGATCATATACAACATAATTCTCTGAACCATATTCAGTTTCTATCATCGTAAAAATACACAACTTTGGAAAACACAGATTCTGTAAAAACAACAATGTTGAGCTTTTTGTTATTAAAAAAAGCTTCAATAAACCAAGAGTTGCAAAACAATGTTCATAAATCGTGAGACCACGAACAAATATTTGTTTATATTATTATTTATTTTACATAAATATAATATAGACTTGATTTTCATTTTGTATTCTCCATCAGTTTTTCTTCAGTAAATGATCAAAGTTACTAAACACAATGAATAAATATCTCTCTCTATCACACAACAAATGTTTTCAGTATTTAGCTTTTTGCTCATTTTTATGAAGCTATTTGATGCTTAAACTGAAGCTGCTTTGATGTTATGACTCCACTATTCCTAAAATACATAACTTCTGTTCACATATTTTCTAAAATGTCCTCCTGACACATTTGGTATCTTTGTGTTCTTGAGTGGAATCTTAAATGAGTTTCTGTGTTTTTATCTCTTAGTGTTGGGCTGACATGAGTTTAGATGGAGCTGGCAGAGTTCAAGTGAAGTCACTTGGTCTTTATTGAAGCAGCAGCACGTTGTCATTAGTATTAATGAGAGCTCTTATTCACTTCTTGTACCTCACAGTGTTTAACCTGCATTCAGCTCATGTGTTTGGAGTTTCCATTTTCTAAACGTCTCCGTTCTAAACGCCTGATACTGAATGAACATTGTCCTCTAAACTTACATCATTTATCCTTCATTCAGACTGAGGTGGTGCAAGTTGTCAGAGGTCAGCTGCTCTTCTCTGGTCTCAGCTCTGAAGTCCAACCCGTCACATCTGAGAGAGCTGGACCTGAGTCACAACAACCTGAAGGATTCAGGAGTGAAGCTGCTGTGTGACCTTCTGGAGAGTCCAGACTGCAGACTGGAGACTCTGAGGTCAGTCCAACATTCTTTCCTCCTGTGCAGACATGAAGCTGATATTAAACTGATCTTAAAGGACCTTAAAGCCTCAGCGGTAGTAAAAGTTCATTAACTGTGGCAGAGAAACGTTGAGCTATAGATTTAAATAAAACATATTTATTCATTCATTGCCTAACATTTGCTCCGTCCCACATGGGATTACAAGACACCACTTTTTTCCAGACATCTTCTGGTCTTGAAAATACAAAACATGTAGAATAAAATAAAAACATAAACTTGGTAAAGAGCTATTTTTTCCTCTTCCAGACTTTCTGCAGATACCTGGCTAAGTTATATGTTCCACTTTTAAACAGCCATCTCAGTCTTTGTGCATCATCCATATTTATAAAATCTATGTTTGACTTACCAAACAAAGCATCGCAGTGTTCACGGTAAAAAAGGAGAGTAGAAAACAAGATGGAACTCGTTGTTTGTATCGTTTAGAGAACACATCGGATGGATCGGCTTTTCTTCTTCTACAATCTAGACCAGGGGTGGGCAAACTTTTTGGCTCGGGGGCCACATTGAGTTTTAAAATTTGACAGACGGGCCGGGCCAGTAGCAGATGAATGGAGTGTTTGTGTGAACTAATATAAATTACAAGTAAAAGTAACTTGCATTTAATTTCAGTGGGAACAGTGTTGTTGGTCACCCTTTTTAACCAGTGCATCAACGTTTGGTGTTTGGTTGTGGTAATTCTCAGAACAGATCTGAGGTGTTCATCAGTTAACTGGGATATTACACAGTATTTTTTTATCGCAATGCATATTTTATCGTGCACTTACTTATTAAGCAGTCATTTTTGACACAGTGTTTTTAGTGTAAAGGTTAATGACTGTGGTATTTTTAGCAGTTTGATTATTTGAAGGGATGATGCAAATATTTGACTTTCACATCTAACATTATCAGAGTTCTGCTCTGTAATGTCTTTCCTTGTCTCTCCCCCCTGTGTCATGGTGTGGATACATCTTACTGGAGTCAGGAAACGTATCAGAATACCCTTATTTTATTGGCTAAACTGCATCACGTGACGTGATTTACAACGCATTGGTCGGTGTTTTTCCTGCACCGCTGAACAAGTGCCGTACATGCTGGAAAGGAGCGTGAATAACTCCGCTGCATAAAGCAAAGGCCCGCGACCCACTGAAAACGGGTCCGTGACGAACCACCAGTTGAGAATCACTGGTCTGCAGGATCGTGACGAGCGGTGAACAGCTGTTTGTGTGGCGTGTCTTCAGTCTCTTCCTGTTTCCTTCACCTACATTCCCCTGGGTCCTAAGCCCCTCCATGTACAGCTTCTTATCACCCTCTTTGCACCAATGTACATTTATAACAAATACCACGCATATTACACGGTAATCAGCGTTGCATATGTGTCAAACTCGGTGCATCTCCGGTCTGTCTTTGTTCTTTGTCTTTGTTCATCCTGCATCGCTCTGTTCTGTTCTTTAATGTAACGTAACTGGAGCGACGGAGCCTCTCCCAGCTGTTAGCAGACTGTTGTGCTAGCAGGCTCGCGAGTGAGCTGTACCCAGCATGCAGTTCGGCGGTGAAATTTTATAAATGTACAATTATTAGTGTTACAAATTGTTTATGTGTCACAGACTGTTGTGTGCTGTGGTGTTCTTCTCTGTTAAAGAGCGTTAGCTGTGGGTTGTTAATTGTTGTGTTATAAAGTTATGACCATGACTAGAGTTCCCTCTCAATACATATAAGAGAACTAGCGCTGACCGCAGAGCAATAGCGGCAAAGAATACATTTAGCTGCCTGTTGAAAGCAGACAGCAGTTGTTTCGGCTATGCACCGGTATAATGGTGTGTGAAGAATTCATATCATACGGGAAATTAAAACCGGTATACTGCCCAGCCCTAGTTTTAATTATAGTTCGGACAATGGTCTACCAATATTTGACGGGCCGGATTAAAAAGCCCAACGGGCCGTAGTTTGCCCATGCCTGATCTAGACCAAGATAGTTTCAACAGTCGAAGGTAAAATACCAGATGACATATGATCATATACAACATAATTCTCTGAACCATATTCAGTTTCTATCATCGTAAAAATACACAACTTTGGAAAACACAGATTCTGTAAAAACAACAATGTTGAGCTTTTTGTTATTAAAAAAAGCCTCAATAAACCAAGAGTTGCAAAACAATGTTCATAAATCGTGAGACCACGAACAAATATTTGTTTATATTATTATTTATTTTACATAAATATAATATAGACTTGATTTTCATCTTGTATTCTGCATCAGGTTTTCTTCAGTAAATGATCAAAGTTACTAAACACAATGAATAAATATCTCTCTCTATCACACAACAAATGTTTTCAGTATTTTGCTTTTTGCTCATTTTTATGAAGCTGTTTGATGCTTAAACTGAAGCTGCTTTGATGTTATGACTCCACTATTCCTAAAATACATAACTTCTGTTCACATATTTTCTAAAATGTCCTCCTGACACATTTGGTGTCTTTGTTAACTTTGTGTTCTTGAGTGGAATCTTAAATGAGTTTCTGTGTTTTTATCTCTTAGTGTTGGGCTGACATGAGTTTAGATGGAGCTGGCAGAGTTCAAGTGAAGTCACTTGGTCTTTATTGAAGCAGCAGCACGTTGTCATTAGTATTAATGAGAGCTCTTATTCACTTCTTGTACCTCACAGTGTTTAACCTGCATTCAGCTCATGTGTTTGGAGTTTCCATTTTCTAAACGTCTCCGTTCTAAACGCCTGATACTGAATGAACATTGTCCTCTAAACTTACATCATTTATCCTTCATTCAGACTGAGGTGGTGCAAGTTGTCAGAGGTCAGCTGCTCTTCTCTGGCCTCAGCTCTGAAGTCCAACCCGTCACCTCTGAGAGAGCTGGACCTGAGTTACAACAACCTGAAGGATTCAGGAGTGAAGCTGCTGTGTGACCTTCTGGAGAGTCCAGACTGCAGACTGGAGACTCTGAGGTCAGTCCAACATTCTTTCCTCCTGTGCAGACATAAAGCTGATATTAAACTGATCTTAAAGGACCTTAAAGCCTCAGCGGTAGTAAAAGTTCATTAACTGTGGCAGAGAAACGTTGAGCTATAGATTTAAATAAAACATATTTATTCATTTATTGCCTAACATTTGCTCCGTCCCACATGGGATTACAAGTTTGGTGGAAAAGATTCTGTATCCGCTTTGCGTGAGTCTTTATTGCTGAAATAAAGAATACCGAAAACCAGAGTTTGTCTTTTTAAATATTTAGTCTCTGCGCAGAGAAGGTTGAATCGTCACTTTACACGAGGTTCTTCCTCACTGAGACTGGATGCATTCTTTTGTGATTGCGCTTTCTTTGTACAGAGGGAGCAAAGGTGAGGGCTGATGTCTCATACATTTTGGTCTCAGACTGATAGAAACAACAATTAAAAACAGACGGCCTTGGCGGTGGAACATTCTCATACAACATAGCTACAGTTATCTTTGTAACTCTTCTTTTGCACAACAATATGAAAGATACATCTGATCTATACTAAGTAGCAATATATACGAAGTAAAAATGTACCATTACACAAGACACCACTTTTTTCCAGACATCTTCTGGTCTTGAAAATACAAAACATGAAGAAGAAAATAAAAACATAAACTTGGTAAAGAGCTATTTTTTCCTCCTCTTCCAGACTTTCTGCAGATACCTGGCTAAGTTATATGTTCCACTTTTAAACAGCCATCTCAGTCTTTGTGCATCATCCATATTTATAAAATCTATGTTTGACTTACCAAACAAAGCATCGCAGTGTTCACGGTAAAAAAGGAGAGTAGAAAACAAGATGGAACTCGTTGTTTGTATCGTTTAGAGAACACATCGGACGGATCGGCTTTTCTTCTTCTACAATCTAGACCAAGATAGTTTCAACAGTCGAAGGTAAAATACCAGATGACATATCATCATATACAACATAATTCTCTGAACCATATTCAGTTTCTATCATTGTAAAAATACACAACTTTGGAAAACACAGATTCTGTAAAAACAACAATGTTGAGCTTTTTGTTATTAAAAAAAGCTTCAATAAACCAAGAGTTGCAAAACAATGTTCATAAATCGTGAGACCACGAACAAATATTTGTTTATATTATTATTTATTTTACATAAATATAATATAGACTTGATTTTCATCTTGTATTCTCCATCAGGTTTTCTTCAGTAAATGATCAAAGTTACTAAACACAATGAATAAATATCTCTCTCTATCGCACAACAAATGTTTTCAGTATTTTGCTTTTTGCTCATTTTTATGAAGCTATTTGATGCCTTCTGGCTAGGGGCGCTCGGGCTCAGAATCCCTCAAAATCAAATGCGGAAAATAGAATGATTATTAGCCAGTAGTGTGGACGTGGCCACTTTTTTTTTTTGGATGAAACAGCAACGTATGGACAACAACATCATATAAGTCACTTCTTATACACTCCAAACACAACTATAGGCTACTCATATAAGCATAAAAAAATCGTGGCATAAAAGCACCAAATCCGGGCCAGAAATTGGCGTTATGAGTACCGCAAATCAATGTTTGTACCCTCATGCTAACGGCTACCCAGTCATGCAATGCATTTAATAGCATTAGCACACGTGGCGGAACACGTAACTAACTTCTGTTTTCCGATCCGTATAAACACTAAACAGTTGTGAGTGATCAAACGTACCTTCATGCTGAACTCCGCCGAAAAAAATCGTAGGTATGCGCCCAAGTTTTATGAAAAATATGGATAATAACGTCGCAGAATTTCCGTTCCAAAGCTGTAGTCCTTGTTGCCAACTGCATACTGTTGACTTCCGACTTGTTTCCAGAATAAGAGCGGTCAAGCAGGCTTGGGCGAGTGGTCAGACTGCCTGCGACCGGAAATTTCCGCCGGGGTACACGCGTCACCTCTGGCAACTTTGTTGCTTGAAACTTTTGCCGATCACCACCAAACTCGACACAGGTCTTCCTCAGACTCTGACGCATCGAAGGAGGGGTTGTTTTTTGAAATCGACCGAGGATAGGCTGAGATCTAGCCACATACACACACGTGAACTGAGAAAATTCTACAGATGACAGCCAAAACTGGCTCTGATGATGTTATGAATATGAATATGATTCCTATTATCTGTATTTGGATGTATTGAATCATATGAGTGATAAAGAAAGTGAAATATATAGTTATATTGTGTATAAAAGTACAATGTAAGAGCTGCAACAGCTGGTTCGAAAATGATGACCTCGCCTGACCGCTTTGTACTAAAACCTCTTATTATTCACTTTATTCCACTTTATTCCACTTTAACCTTTTTTTAATAACTACTGATCAGTTATGCTATGACTTGGGAAAGTTTTAGGGATCAAGCTGCATTATTTCAATAACCTTTTATCAATGAAAGTGCATTTTTTCCAGGCGAAGCTGAATATTTTCAATTTCAGCTGTGTAATGTCTTATTTTACGATATCAACCAGTAACATATACAAAATATTTACACAATTCAACACATCTCACAAGTGTTACCAGTATTCTAGCATCAAAATTATTAAAATAGACCTTGTAGTTAGAGCTGGGGACTCACTTGAGTATGGGTATGCAATTTTCGAGCAGGGGGCTACAAATAGGCCTAGTAGTCAAAAGGTAAAAACTGAAGCTGCTTTGATGTTATGGCTCCACTATTCCTAAAATACATAACTTCTGTTCACATATTTTCTAAAATGTCCTCCTGACACATTTGTTAACTTTGTGTTCTTGAGTGGAATCTTAAATGAGTTTCTGTGTTTTTATCTCTTTGTGTTGGGCTGACATGAGTTTAGATGGAGCTGGCAGAGTTCAAGTGAAGTCACTTGGTCTTTATTGAAGCAGCAGCACGTTGTCATTAGTATTAATGAGAGCTCTTATTCACTTCTTGTACCTCACAGTGTTTAACCTGCATTCAGCTCATGTGTTTGGAGTTTCCATTTTCTAAACGTCTCCGTTCTAAACGCCTGATACTGAATGAACATTGTCCTCTAAACTTACATCATTTATCCTTCATTCAGACTGAGTGACTGCAAGTTGTCAGAGGTCAGCTGCTCTTCTCTGGTCTCAGCTCTGAAGTCCAACCCGTCACCTCTGAGAGAGCTGGACCTGAGTAACAACATCCTGGAGGATTCAGGAGTGAAGCTGCTGTGTGACCTTCTGGAGAGTCCAGACTGCAGACTGGAGACTCTGAGGTCAGTCCACGCTTCAGCTCCACGGATGAATCTTTACTACATATTATTCTTCCTGTACATTTGTGGGTGTGAATGTGGTTCTATAACAGAAATAAGACTTCAACATTAAAATGTGGCACATTTCTACACTGATAACATTCTCACACTTAAAATGAGGCTAAACACGTGTATGCAGCAGATGAATACAAAACACTGAACCAAAATATGATTCAAACCAACGTCAAACCAAATGCTGATTATAATAAAGCCACAATTCAATTAGTTCAAAATCTGCATCCCTCACACGCTGAACTAGCTCCAAACACTTGACTTTAAAGTGTAATAAAAGTGGACTAACCCTCGGCTGCATGCACCATAAACACAAGAACCAGGTCCACTAATCTCCCACAGAACTCTAGAAAAAACCCAAAACTTGAGAGAAAGATCAGTACGTCTGTTGATGCTGTTCCTTAACGAGCTAAAGAAGATGAATCTATACTATTCCTGTTTGTTTAATCAACCATTTAACCTCATTTATGTACACCCATGTTGGGAACGAAAAGGAGTGTGTTTGAGTTATCAGCATATATGAAAAACTAAATTATTGACATCAATAGAATTATTAATGTCAGTAAGATCATAAACAATTATTAATAATAACGGGGCACCAACCTGCGAACAGGTACCAATAACCAAACTACAAACTAAGTCTCATGATTAATATTCACTCACAATATCAATAGTCAAAATACTATTACACATTCAGAGTGAACAGTGAAGGTTTAAGTTCGAGCAACAGATCACATATCCAGCTATTATCACAATACACATGCACAAAGTAATCACAGAAAGCTGCTCTTTAAAGTACAACACAGTTTATTAAGTTCCAACCGAGAGAACCGCTCAGACAACGTATGATGTAATCTAAAACGTGGCTACGTCACTCTACATGTTGAAGATAGGCCGAACTATCAAAAATGGAGTTTTCACGTGACCACAAGATGGCGCGAGACTCTAAAA
The DNA here is from genome assembly GCF_050575085.1 of Anarhichas minor. Lineage (NCBI taxonomy): Eukaryota > Metazoa > Chordata > Actinopteri > Perciformes > Anarhichadidae > Anarhichas > Anarhichas minor. The sequence continues at coordinate 738,897 of NW_027466525.1, forward strand.
TGGTGAATAGACAATAGAGAGATCTCTTTATCTACAAGTGTCTGTTAGGACCGCATCTTTTGAACACAGAGAGAAATCGCGTCCGCACCACACGACAGACTGGTATGTCTGCCCCATGGTACCGAGAAGGTCTGAGGGTCTCCTGTAATTCGAAGAGCCTTTGTCCCTCCAAAGTTACATTTCTCAGCTCATCGATCAGCTCATTGATTGGCTGAAGTCCAACAAGCCCCTCCTTGGCTCTTGACCTGTTGACACCTCTAACACCTCACGCAGTCACATTCCTCAAACCTGATCACACAGACACTCAAACACAGTCCTTGGTTCAAAACTTCCAAAGTAAATATACTGTATCACATAAGATCCATCATTAGGAGCCCTTTAAAACTTAAATCCCTCACAATTCCCCCCTTACTCACTGTTCACAGTGAGTAAGGGGGGAATTTGCTCGTGTAGGTGTGTATCACTGTCAAAAAGTTCAGGTGAGTCTGTGAGTGCAGTGACTGTTCAGGTAGCTCGTTCTCGTGTGGGTGGTGAGGAGAACTGTCCATGACACCGCTCAGCTTGCCAGCGCTTTGTCCTTCCCAAGATGAATTCTTCCGGTTGGAGAGGGTGGAGTGGTTTGGGGAAAGGGGGGTTAACGCAGCCGCTGTCTCAGTGGGTGTAACCAGCTCTGCAGCCTGTACTGAGAGATGATACACTAAGATCTTGATAACCTGATGAAGAAAGGGATTACAACCTGCATGGTACATGGTTCCTATCCTATTTCTATATTCCTAAGGTCCTATCACTGAGTTAGAAGACTTGGATTTTGCCGTATTTTAATTCAAAAGTTGTAGTTTATCATGGCGCTACTAAATACCAATAAAAAATGTGGATAGCACATATACTAAAAACTGTTCTAAATGTGGATCTATCTCTACAACAAAATTACACATTACATATCCTCCCTTTGCCACGCTATCTCTGCTGTAAACTAATGTAGCGTAACTATGGAAGCGATCATGTGGCAATCGTCTAGGCTTATTCATTCATCATTTTATAATAATTTAATATTGCAAGGAATATTTCTGCAGGCACACTGAACCTAACAAAAAAAATTGCCTGCATAGTCACAGCATCAGCTGCAGCATTCCCCTTGTTACTGTACAGATTACCAGGATCCTTGATGTTTCTGAAGTCAGTAAATTGAGTCTGAATGAGCCAGTCAGACATGTCCTTTCCAGACCATTCCTGGGCCTCGTACCAGAACACATGTGGAATCTCCCCCTTTTACAACTCAGATTGTGTCGGAGACAGAGAAACAGAGACAGCAGCAGTATTTCTTTTCCAATAAACTCATTATAACATTTCCACTTCTCTCCCTTCTCTAAATCATACTTCCTCTAACCTTTCATCTAGTTCACGTAACATATGTGCTGTGCAGTGAAGTGAATCAGCCTGCATGTGACATTCTAAACATTTTACCTTAATAGTTAACGTGACTTGCTGTAACTTTCTAAATCCTTCAATTTCATTAGAATACATGTGCTATGTGGGTGTGAGTGGTGTTTGTCTAGTTCCTAATGTGTGTATTAAATGTACAAGTTTGTCATCTAAAGTTAACTCACCCTCTGTGTTGTATTGTGTGCGCGTCGTTGGTCCAAAACTAGGGTCCACTCCGCCGCCTGCTGCACCCCCCAGTCTGATGGCTGATTGTCGAGCCCTCACCCGACTCCTTGTTCATGGAGAATGAGCAGCCTCTTCTTTAATGTTCCAGCTGCCACATTTATGGCACACGAAGTCTTCAGTTGGTGTGTGTCAAAGTCTCTGCCCCGTCTTTCAGCTTCCTCTCATGGCCTGATACCTTATCAGCTGGGCATCCTTGTGTCTGTGCTGACGAAACTTCTCTGTCCATGTCACACAACTCTCTTTGTGTGACGTTTTCCAGGCTCATGGATGGCGGAAAGCCTTCAGTCAGGGCTGACACTGTAGACTTTGATGTGTCTCGTTCGTCTTCTTCATCCTCTGCATGTTGAGTGGTGGGTGTCATTCAAGTTGTTTGTGGCTGGGGAGCATACGGCAGTGAAGCGGAGTCCCCAGATCTGGATCCACTCGACCATGTACCTCGACTAAAAACAAACAAAACAAAAACTACCCAAAGTTTAGCAGTAAATGTTCGAATACTGTAACAATGTCCCTGCTACCCGGTGGGTCTGATGAGCACAAGGATGCCAGCACACGGTTCAATGACGGTTTCAAATGTTCTTTATTGGCATTTACTCGGACTAGCTTGGCCGTGTGCTCTCCTGCCTTGCCTCCGAGCACACGCCGCGGGAGGATTGCAGTCCTCTCCCGTCCTGTCCGTCCCTCTCGCCTCCGTCGCTACTGTTGATTAAATACAGCTGTAGGTGAGACAATCAGGATCAGTTTCAGCTGCGCCTAATTAAGTCTCTTCCCGGCACCGTTCCCTGAACCACTCCCACACTCCGTCCCCTCCACAGCTGAGCCACCCACGCCCGCCACCACATACCCCCACCGCCCGACTTAGGCCGGGGAGCCATCCGGCCTGACCTACTCCCCCCCCCCCCCCATGAGAACGGGAGAGGAAGTCGGCCACGGTCATCTGCGCCCCCGGCCTATGGACCACTTTCTGGTTGCAGCCACCTGGCTGCGTCGTCCCTCAGCCGCTGAGCGAACGCGAAGGGCCGGTCATCGGGTCCCAGTCTGGCCTCACGAAATCTCCGCCGGTGGTCCTCCGGAGACAGGCCCAGGCGATCGGTGACAGCTTTACGCACGTCCGCGTAGCTGTGCCTCGCTGCCGGTGGCAGTCCCAGGGCCGCTGTTTGTGCCTCCCCAGTGAGGAGAGGCAGAAGCCGGACCCCCCACTCTGCCGCGGGCCAGCCGCACGCCTCCGCCGTCGCCTCGAATGTGTCCAGAAATGACTGCACGTCGTCGGCGGCACTCATCTTGTGTAGGATCACCCCGGCCAATGGAGGGGGGGGGGGCGTCACCGGCGGGCCTGCCGCTGCCCGGGCTGCGAGCTGCTCCAGGGCGTGGGCCTGCCGCTCCGCCTGTGCCTGTAGCGCCCCCAGGAACTGCCGGTTCGTCTCGGCCTGGTCCCGCTGCATGGCCGCGATCCCTCCCAGCATCTGGCCCAGCACCATAATCGGCTGCGTCGGCGCCTCCGGTGCTGCTGCGTCCATCTCTCTGTGCTCCCCACGTTTGGCTCCACTGTAACAATGTCCCTGTTACCCGGTGGGTCTGATGAGCACAAGGATGCCAGCACACGGTTCAATGACGGTTTCAAATGTTCTTTATTGGCATTTACTCGGACTAGCTTGGCCGTGTGCTCTCCTGCCTTGCCTCCGAGCACACGCCGCGGGAGGATTGCAGTCCTCTCCCGTCCTGTCCGTCCCTCTCGCCTCCGTCGCTACTGTTGATTAAATACAGCTGTAGGTGAGACAATCGGGATCAGTTTCAGCTGCGCCTAATTAAGTCTCTTCCCGGCACCGTTCCCTGAACCACTCCCACACTCCGTCCCCTCCACAGCTGAGCCACCCACGCCCGCCACCACAAATACATCTGTACAACGTTGTCTCATGTAGAGATAAAATTTAAAAATTTACAATCCAATTTTTAGATTTCTGTGTGTGTGTGTGTGTGTGTCTCACCCCTGCATTCCTCTCTCTCCACATTTTCTTTCCAGTCTGCTTTAAACGGTTACATTTCTTTCTTTCCCTCTTGGACATCAATTTATTTTTATCTGCTTCACCTTTTTCTCTGCTCCAAGCACACTCCTTGTTGATCCACGCGGGCCGTGGACACCTCCGGCTAAATTTCCTGTAATCTACCTACACAGATTTTTACTGAAACGTCTCTTCTCACCTTTTGTTCGTGTACACTCCGAAAGTGTCCGTGGTCCCACGGCCCCGTTAGCTGTCCCAGAGTTTGCCAAATTTGTTAGGACCGCATCTTTTGAACACAGAGAGAAATCGCCCCCCTCCCTGCAGCCATGTGCTCTCAATCGCCTCCAAAACAACAGCAGGTTTAAGTCATCATCAAATGGATTTATTATCCATTCAAACATAAAAACAGTTACAAACAGTCACAAACCGAATCACACCATTAATAACAAAATACTGGGGTGGAGAGTAGAAGTGTGCTTCTATCTCTCTGAAGAATCCGTTTCTTCCAGGATGCGAACAATTACAAAACAAACTATTCGTCCAGCGAATATAAAACTGTTACCTAGGATTTTCTTTTAGAAACAGCAACGTTGTGTTCGTGCTTCCATAAACTGATGAGGTCAGCGGGGATGAGCCAAGAGTTGGGGGCATGCAGCAGTTTTGTAAGTCGGTTGCCCCGCCTCGGCATCCCTGGTCTTGTCCAATGAGAGCAGCGGCGTGTTCTCTCAACCAAACTACCTCACAATTTATTGGGGGTTTGGCCCTTATCAACCCCAAATCAGGCTTCTGCCTTGTCTGCCGAATAGGCAGGCCCAGATTCCTTTGTCTCAAAGCACATGGTCAGCACATGGTCCCAACACTCATGAAGTTGTGAATTTCTTTTTTGTTCTTATTTTTCTAAATTATTCTAAATTTAAGTTTTGTTTCCACCTGGGCGTGCCACCGTAGCGTGAGCTTCTGCAGATGGCGTGTGAGCTCCGAGCATGAACAAAAGGTGTTTATACTCAACGTGCTTTTAATTGCTTTATTCTCTGAAACACCAGAGGACGTACAAACTAAATGAACTGTGAAGAATCAGGAAGACAACCAGTGTAATGCCATAAACCAACCTCCACAACGAAGAGGAGGAACTGTTATTATCTGTAAACTCATATCTCAAATTCATGGATACGTTATTACCTTCATACAAACCCTGTAAACAAGTCAAGTATTAAATGTATTGTAAGAGCCAAATTCAATGTGATGTTAAATATTTACATGTTTAACTTTAATCATATCTGTTCTTACTTTGAATGTTACAAGAATGTTGTTATAACTTGTTATAGTAAGAAATACACGTAAGTGACAGACTGCCGTCACTTTAAGGACAGTTTGTGACAGTTAGTTACGGTTGTGAGTAGGGGTGTAACGGATCACAAACCTCACGGTTCGGATCACGGTTCTTGAGTCACGGTTCGGATCAACAAAGAAAAGGGGAGGAGACAAATATAACTTTGCTTTCCATTTATTAATTAAAGAACTTCAAGAACACTTAAAGCAAAGAACTTTGGGCTATAGTCTTACATGAAAACAAAAATATTGAAGATGTCCAATTTGAAACAAAATTAAATAAATAAATAAAAATAATACATTCAAGAATTCTGTTAAGTTTAAGTGCAACATGAGGTATGTTGATATCCTCGTCCTTTGATCAATACTGAAAGAAAGAAACAGCCAGTGAGCTAGCTTACACTGTTTCCACTGAACTGAACTGCTCGGCAACAACTTGGGTCTATGTTTACTTCCTGTCAGGTTATGTCATTCAAATACACTGAAATAATGTTTACATTACTGTGACATTATTTTCAAAAAGATGAGAATATCTCCATTGTCTGGAGTGAGGGTAGACCTTTCTGTAGTGACTGGAATAGTATTGGGCCCGTCTAGCTTCCACTCTGATACTTCTGTCAGCACCTGCCCCAGGTGTGTGTCTGTGTGACTCTCACAGAGGGGGCGTGTCTTCAGCACCGGACTATGAATCACTCCCCGTGGTGAAAGCGGTCACAGTCTTTTCCTTTTCATAGAGGCCTGGAACAAGCTTCATACTGAAGTGGGTGCGTGAGTGGATTTCTTATCGTGGCTCAAGCATTTTAACCAGATTTAGGAATCCTTTGTTTTCCACACCGGAGTGTCCCCCTTCGCTGACAGACCGGATGGTGGCTCTTCATATGTGTGGACATGCCCGATGTTGCCGTTGTCATGTGTCTCTCTTTAAATGACGCCTACATACCATACCGGTTTCGTCCACCACCCTCATCCAGTCATTATAAGTTACAGGGAACACAAAATGTTCCCAAACTTGCGACTTAAATGACGCCGGGGGCTTCTGAAGTTCCTCCGCTCGCCATGACTTCACCGTTAAATGCTTCTAACCTGCTCCGTTCACGTGAACACACTACTGCTTTATATCTGTTCACTGACACTCTGCATTGATATTCAGGGACTTGTTACTTGAAAAGGAACAGCAGCAGTAGAGCTTTATTACACACTATGATGATTAAAGAGTAAAAAAAAAAAGAAAAAAAATACTCAATTGATCCGCGGTTCACGAGTGATCCGAACCGTGAGGGCTGATCCGAACGGATCACGGATCGATCCGTGATCCGTGACACCACTAGTTGTGAGTAATATCTGAAGCAGTATGGAGCTGCACAGTTTTCCGACGTTATGAAACGTGTCATATGGAACGATCTACGTGGATTAAGTTGTGGATAACCTGTGGATTCTTGAAGTATGTCCAAGTAATCAGCGTACTTTTAGGAAGAAATTAAGTGATTTGACTGACATGTACGAAGGAAATTGGATCATTAAAAACGAAAGTTACGAATGTAACTACGGTTCTATGAATCCTGGATGACCGCCAGAGGCAGTGCTTAACACTGGATATCTTCCGTCTCGCGCATGCGCAGGTCGAATATTTATGCCAACAAAGTCACCTGTGACCTCGGATGACCCCCGTCGTCTATAAGTTCCGGTGTCATCCTGAGTTCAGTCCTATGGAATCTTCTCGCGAGTTCACGGGATTCCGAGTGACCAAGAACTCTGGCGGTCATCCAGGATTCATAGAACCGTAGTTACATTCATAACTTTCGTTCTATTTCATCCTTACTGACCGCCAGAGGCAGTGCTTAACACTGGATGACTTATACTAAAATAGTCACGAGGAAGCACAGTAACTACCTCGTATAGCTCCGGCAGAGAAAATTGGCCAAAGAACCCTCCCCAGTGGGTGAGGGGTGGCAACGTTAACTCTGTAGTGTTTGGTGAATGTGCTCGGTGATGCCCATGAGGCCGCAGCACATATATCCTCCACAGGCACACCTCTCAGGACTGCCCTTGACGTGGAGACACTCTTGGTAGAGTGGCCCTTCACCCCGGATGGCCGAGCGCAGTCGCTCGCCTTGTATGTATAGGCAATGGCCTCGACTATCCAGTGGGATAGGCGCTGTTTTTTAGAAGGAGCACAGCCCTTCTTAGGCTCACCATAACTGACAAAGAGCTGCTCCGACTGCCGTATGCAGGTGGTGGCTTCCACATAAGCTCTGAGGGCCCACACTGGGCACAGCAGCCTTGACCTCTCCTCTCCCGATGGGGGGGGGGGGGGGGGGGGGGGGGTGTCAACTTTGCCAGCTGGATAGGCTGGTTGATATGTGAACGTATCAACACCCTTGGGAGAAACACTGCATTAGGCCACAAAGTGACACCCAAGCCATCTGAGTTCCACCTCAGACATGATTCTTTCACCGACAGGGCATGCAGCCCGCCCCCACATTGAGCTGAATTGACGGCAAGGAGAAAAAACGTTTTGGCCGATAGCCATCTCGGCTCCGCCTGTGCCAGGGGTTCAAAGGAGACAAGCATAAGGTGTCCAGTACCAAGGGTAGGTCCCATGCAGGGTAGACCGGCCCTTATCTAGGAGGAACTGTAGAAACTCAGTACAGCAGGCACGGGGCGCTGTACTGGGACCTTGTTCTGAGCCGCACACCAGTCAGAGAACAGCTTCCACCTGTTTTTGTACCGCAGGCAGGTAGATCGCGCGCTGGCATTCAGAATAGTCAGTCTGACTGGTTCTATGCAGCCACTCAGCATCCGGTCGGGCCCTCCTGTGACCCATAGTTGAAGGCGGCAGGGATTGGAATGCCAAATCCGACCTTCTAGTTGCGACAGGAGATCCCTCCTGTCGGGGAAGAACTCTGACAAGCGTTTAGCAAAATCAGAGGGAATGGTGGAAAGGCATAAAGAAGATCCTCTGGCCACGTGTGAGCCAGGGCATCTTGACCCAGAGGACTGGTCCTCTCCGTCAGGGAGACCCAGTGGGGGCAGTGGGTCGACACGTCTGGATGCAGCCGCCACTCTCACGGTGGAGGCTTGTGACGGAACAGGAAACCACAACCTGGTTCCGTTCTCCTGGTGGGTACATTGCCCACAGGCTGGTCAGGCGAGGGGCCTCCCAAGTCAGGAGGGCACGGTGATCCCCGTAGCAACTTCTGCAGATCTGGTGCCCCATTGATAGTTTATGTGAAATCACAGCAGAGGTGTTGTCCAACCGGACAAGCACATGCTTTCCCTTCAAATATGGAAGGAAGTGCTTGAGCGCTAGCTCTAGAGCCTTGACCTGCCCCTACGGTCTTTGAGCAGACAACTGCCCCCAAGCTGTCCTGTTCTGTCACACTGCACCCCGCCTTGAGAGGCAGGTATCTGTTGTGACAATCTCCCGGTGGAATGGAACCGAGCCCATGGGGACACTGCCAGATATGCACTCTCCCTCCATGGGGATAGAGTGAGTAGGCACTGTTTTGATAATATTATTGCCCTGTATCTGTGCCACTCTGTGCATCCAAGTGAAGGCTGTTCAGCCATCTGCAAACCCAAGGTAACGACAGTTGAGGCAGCTGTCAGTTTACCCAATAGTCGGAGAAAAGGATGTAGGGCAACCGTCTGCCCCCTCGGAAGGGGGAGAGGTTGTGGGGGTTGTTGTCCACATGCTGGGGCGACAGACAGGCCCTCATAGGGCCACACTAATGAAGGTTATGCTCTGAGAAGGGCTCAGGTAGCTCCTCTCCATGTTCACCTTGAGGCCCACCGGGCCACGTGAGAGAAGGCGAGCAGTGTCCTGTGGCGCCTGAAGCCGGGATGGCGCCCAGGTCAGCCAGTCGTCTAAGTACGGCAGTATGTTCACGCCCTGTGATTGCAGGGGGAAAGGACAGCAGTAACACACCTTGTGAACACCCATGGGGAGATGGGAGAGTCTGAATGGAAGCACCCTGGACTGAAAGTGGTGGCCTTAAAAGGCGAAACGTAGAAACTGCCTGTGGTGATGCACCATGGGAACATGGGAATAGGCGTCGATAGACGTGAACAACTCTCCCTTGGAAATCTGCTGCTGGGAGGAAAACCCCGACAGCCGGTCCGGAGACATCTCCTGGCCCCCCTGCCTCTGGAGGCTTTTGGGGGACAGTTCGCTGAAGCGCCTGTATAGCAGCTGACTCGAACAGCTCACCAGGTTCCACTGGGACAGTACGGAGGGTCCTCCTACATGTCTCAGATAGGGGTGACTGCGCCAGCCAAACCTGGCGGCGAGTCTGGACCAGGGTGGACATCATACGTCCAAGTTCCCTCGACATGAGCGCAAACGCCTGCAATGAAGCATCACTGAGGCTGGAGGCGGAAGCGTCGAAGTAGCCTGCTGCAGAGAAGCTGCGAGGGCAAGCATGAGGTGGGAGAGGGAGTTGTCGATACGGTGCACAGTGCTGCTGTGTCATAAGCCCTGGATAGCAGGTCATCTTTGACCCGACGTTGGGTCGAGGGCACCTGGCATCGGGCCTCAGAGTCTCCTCAGGGGAAACTATGATGGACGCAATAGTCTGCTAAATGGCTGGCATACGTGCAAGGCCAAATTTTACCACCTCCTGCATGGCCGTCAGGGTTCGCGATCTGATATAAGGCGGGAGAGAGCCCTGGTGTCTCTCCAGCATGCAAGCAAACTCCCTCAGATATTCCTCGGAGGGAGGAACAGAAAAAGTGGTGAGGGCGGGAATGCGCCTGAAGAAGGCACTCACAGGTGGAAGTTCCAGCTGCTGTGTATCCCACTGCAGGCGTGCCAGCGCCATACAAATGATCAGGGTAGGTTGGGCTGGATTCAGCTGCCCTGACAGGGGGAGGTAGACCTCACGCATCAGGTGTTCCACTTCAGCCAGCCTAGCAGACCTTACTGCTCAAGGCGTGATGCCGCAGGTCCTGCCTGGGTTCTCCGAGAGGCCCTCCCTCAGATGCTCGAGGCTAAGGCAAGAGGTCAGGGCCGTCCTCAGGCTGAAGAGGAGCTATACAGATCCTACAGCCGGGGGAGTTTAACATGGCCGCGATTCTGGTGGAACCCTTGTCCCACTAGTTGATGCGGAATTCCAAATCAGTCTGAGCGGGAGCGCTCTGCTGAATGTTGAGAGAACAGGCAGGGGGCAGTCAGAGGAGAGTGATCTCTTCGGACACTCTCTTCACTTGGACAGTCGCTGCGGATATTGGTGTCCCACCAGTTAGCTTGAGCGAGAGCACTCTGCTACTGTGGAAACAGGCCAAAAAAAACAGTCCTTACAGTGAGAGGGGAGTGAGGACACTCTCTTCACTAGGATATTTGCTGCAGATATTGGTGACCCACCAGTTAGCCTGAGCGAGAGCACTCTGCTACTGTGGAAACAGACCCAAAAAACAGTCCTTACAGTGAGAGGGGAGCGAGGACACTTCACTAGGACCGTCGCTGTAAATAGTGGTGTCCCACCCCTGAGTTAGCCTGAGCGGGGACGCTCTGTTAACTGTGACAGCCGTAAGGTTACAAAGTTGATGGACACAGTTCCAGTATCCGCTTTGTCTAGCTAGCATCTCACCAAGTTAGCCTGAGTGAAGACACTGCTAACTGTGAATTATGTCAGATGTAAAAATTAAATCTCAATGGACACAATGCCAATGTCGATCTAGTCGAGCTAGTCTCTCACCAAGTTTGCCTGAGCAGGAACACTCTGCTAACTGTGATCTCTGCTCACTGTGAAGGGCGGGCCGACAGCGTATATTCTACGCTCTCGTTAGCACGCCACTCGATTAGCTAGAGCGGAATCTGCCAACCGTGGAAAACGAACAACGGTTAAAGAAAACAATGTTAATCGATCTCACCGATTGCTGTCTTCACGACTTAGGTGGCCCTTATCAGACTGGTGACGACCGATGATAGGGGCGTCCACCAGTCCGGGGCTCGATGTCCGAACGGCGAACACACCGCTCCCTCCGAAGAGGGACAGCTTGTCGCAGCCTTTGGAGGGCGAGAGATCCGCAACTCCGACCGGTGGTCACAAGGCTACAGCGACAAGCTCTAATATGTCTTGATCGTAGACACATCTTTGTTTATGCTACCATGGTAACTAACCCGCGTAGCGAGAAGATGAAAAAGGACTGAACTCAGGATGACACCGGAACTTATCGACGACGGGGGTCATCCGAGGTCACAGGTGACTTTGTTGGTATAAATATTCGACCTCCGCATGCGCGAGACGGAAGATATCCAGTGTTAAGCACTGCCTCTGGCGGTCAGTAAGGATGAAATAGAACACGTATTGCTTTCACCTACGAGCAGTGTCGATGTGAGCTATGTGCTAAGGACAAGAAACACGCGTCAACTTAAGGTTTACATTCTGCTAAAGATTTGGACGCTACATGTATTATAAAGAAACAAAGGTTCAATATCCTGTAAACTATTTGATTTGGCTGTTAAATATTTACTCAAATGTAGATTTTTAAGACCTCCTGTTTCTAAAGCATCTAAAAAAAATTGGCAGTCATCTAAATAGTGCTTTTATCAGTAAACTATTTGTGCGTTAGCTGTTAAAGTACATCACATGTTTGATAAATGGTAATCTGTATACAGAAGATCATCTGAACTCATATTTAAATTGATAAAGTTTACTCTCTGAAGTGGAACTATTTATTGTGGTGTGTGTTTCTACTAATAATAAAATAGAGGGCGGATATTATGATGAAGATCTGCAGTAACAGAATGATGAAGTCAGCTCCACATTTAAAACCTGAACACATCTGATTGGATTATAAATGGATTTTTATCTGAATCATTTATCCTTCATTCAGACTGAGTTGGTGCAGGTTGTCAGAGGTCAGCTGCTCTTCTCTGGCCTCAGCTCTGAAGTCCAACCCGTCACCTCTGAGAGAGCTGGACCTGAGAGGAAACTACCTGAAGGATTCAGGAGAGAAGCTGCTGTGTGACCTTCTGGAGAGTCCAGACTGCAGACTGGAGACTCTGAGGTCAGTGAGGGGGTCCGAGTCAGTCCGTGCTGGTTCAGCAGTGTTGTTAATAAAACACAGGACGGTTTACTCACAGTGAGGGTTTCCCTCCTTTTTCTCCCTTCGAAAACAAAGAATCTGAGATTTTACCAACGAGTGCAGTTCCTCTGATGTTTCTTTTCTTTAATTTCTCCACAAACAATAAAATAAAAGCTGACAAAGCAAAGCCAAGCAAGTTGTTAGAAGTCGTTGGATTTCACAGTAGAGTGAATAAAGGTAGTTGGTTTTGTTTTCCTGTGATGTTATTTCCTCTAATGCACGCTCACAACATGAATGTGACCTGATCAAAAAGCAGATTAGTTGCTTCATATCAGGACTATGAAGCTGGCTCACTCAAAGAACCAACAATTATTTAAAACTTGATCATAACTTTTGGGATTGTGTTCCTCCCGACAGATTCAGTGACAGGTTGGATGACGGGTCGATCACTAAGAAACACAAACAAAGTGAGTATTGAAAGAATGTCCCCATTCAAGCTATTCTACATTAAAATCTGATCTTAATGAGCCTCATCGTAACAAAAAGTATTTTTCAATTCTGTTAGAGCTGTTTGAAGAATTTTGTCTGCTAATGTTTCTCTTTCTCTTCTTCTCTCCATCAGGTGACGCCGACGGCAAACTGGATGTGAAAACAAATGTGCCCGACAAAGAGGTGAGGGAGCAGCAGCTGAAGAGCGTGAAGCTTATTTACTGAGGTTTCTCTACTGAGTAAATGTAATTATTGTGTACCAGGGGAACAGAGGAAAGAGACCTGTGGCTTGTTACTTGATTTATATTGAAAGAACTAACTTTGTGCCTTCTTAGTTCCAGGCTCCATTCTCATTCTCACCTGAACACACAGCTGAATCTTCATACAGGTAATCCTATGAAATACACTATTCCAGCTTCTTTCACGGTTCATCAAGTTGTGATTCTAAACGAAGGTCTGTGGGGAGCAAGTCAAAACAGGACCTGGACCTTATTCATAAAACTCTAGAATCCATATAAAAAACAAAAATCAGATTAATAAAACTGTGCATGCATTCATTCACGGTTCAGGTACTGGTTCAGGTGGCTTTGAACACAAAAGGCGACATTGAAACGATGAGGAACTGACAGAAGAACAAAGGGTCTGGGCCGGTATATAAATAGAGATGTTGATGAGGGAATGAGATGCAGGTGAGGAGGTGGGCAGGGATGAGGGAAGTGGGAACAACATCTCAAGAACAATTGTCTTGTGAGTATGTTCACAATAAGTAATACATGCTGCTGATGCTCATAATCAAGAAGAATCTTCCCGTTAATGTGTCTGACCAATGACAGAACAGCTTTCTCTCACATGGCATTAGTCTTGAACGTCTCTGTGTGAACACAAACAAACCGAGGAGCAAATGCAACCACTGTACGAAGTTAGTCTCTGAATCGACAACACAGCAAACAAACTACGGGTCTGAAAACGCCCTAAATAAGAGTGGAGTTGTCCCCTGGGTGTCGTCACGCTTTACACTACGATCAGTTTGTGCTGCACATGGACACCTGTGAGTGAAAACAGATCATGTGACTAACAGGCCAATAGATGCTTCTTCTATTAATTTGTCCTTTCCGTGTCCTACAGGTTCAGGTGTCCTGGTCCAGGTGTGTTCCAGTGTTCTGTGACTGGACTGGTGTTTGTTATGGCTCAAGAGGCAGAGCTGCTGTACAGGACTGTCCAATGGGATGAGGGCCTCCTCCAGCCAGCTGGCAAGAAGGCTGCAGGGCCGCTGTTCGACATCAAGAGTTCTGAGGATGCTGCAGTCTGTCAGCTCCACCTCCCTCACTGTGAAACAAAGCACGGTAAAGACATGGCTGTCTTCAGTGTTCAGGAATAAATCACCAAAACTACAACGAGTCGTATTAATGCGTAAAACTAGCTGCATCTGGTGACATGCAAAAAAATACATTATAATGGTGGTAACACTAAATGCACAGATCCAGACAGATCACATGTGGGAAAATAATGATGAATTCAAAGATAATAGTTAAAGGATAGGGGCGGAGTGGGAGGCTCCAGAGTATATTGGCTAACACACTTCAAAACAAGCGGTGATGTCAGCAGGAAATCAGCTCAATCTTCCGTTAGCTGTTAGCGGTTAGCCAACCACACCGTCTAAAACAGTAAAAGTGAGCCACAGAGCAGCTGCAGAGAGGTACTCAGCAGGGTGTGTACTGGTAGTTTCGTTAGCTGCCAAACTCATCGTCTATTCCGTTAGTCTTTAGGCCAAACACAAAAACTGTTATTCCTCCGTTGTGTCTCTTGCCGCATAGTAGTTGCTTGGGGGGGGTCGGTGATGCACTCAGCTGAGGTGTCACTAGGGGTCGAGGGTTTGTTTAGAGTGGTGGGTTAGCAGGCAGTCGATGGCAGTATGAAACAGACAACAAAAGTTTTTTCGAGGAAGTGTGAGTCACTGCAACCACAAGAGGTCCTTGAGAATGCAGCCATAACTGAAATATTATGCAGTCAGCTGTAGCAGAAGGTGAGATTAGCCGTGGACAGACACAGAGGTGCACACTCACTCAATCACAGGCACACATGAGACCAATCGCATGATTCTCCTGGCAGAGAAAAAAATGACAAATTGAACTCAAGTGGTAAGAAATGAATTAGTTTGGGATGAACCTGTTTCAGCAATAATAAATAAAGGTTTAACAGCTCTTTGCTCCCACAGCGTTGGTCTTTGACGGCCTGTTGTCTGTCGTCCACATCACTGATGATGGAATGACAATCCTGGAGCCGCTGGAGATTACGGATACTCATGTGGTGGTGAAGGTCCCTAACCTCTCCTCTTTTGGCCTCGTCTGGGATTACGTCAGGAGGTTTCTGAACATCAGGCTGCCAATAAAGGGCCAAGTTCTGCTGTTCCTCCGACCCCCGCTCGTCAGGGATCAAATTCTCAATGTGTTTCTGCTGCAGGACAACATCCCTCTGCATGAGGTAAAGCTCTCTGTCATATGTGCTCACCAGCAACTTAAATTCTTGTTTTAAGCCACAGCTGTTTCCACAAAGACGGTTCACACTTTGCTCCTCGTGCTGTGCTAAGAATCAAATCTATCTGAACTGTAAATCTTCAGATTGCTTTGTTCATTTGTACGATGATGAAATACTAGTGACTTCACAACAATTGAGGGATTCCTCCCTGTTTCCAGCAGCACACTTTCACAGATATTTGAATCCATCTGGTCACAGTTCAGTGGATCTGTAGAGAGGCCAAGAAAAGGGATGAACCAGAACAAATTAAAAACTTTGAATCTTCCATAAAGTTAAATAACGATGATGTTCTGGTTCAATAAACATGGGAAACAGCACTCTGAATTCAAATGATGAAGATGAACATTTGATAACTCATCTCTTTTCTTTAACCATGAAGACATGACCTGTTTGTTTGCAGTGCTGTAGCATTTGGGGGCTTTTATCTAGAAACATTTATTCTACGCTTTTATTCATTTATTTACAGTTTATCCTCATAATTATCTTTTTAATTGACTGTACTTCTAATGTTTAGATGTACTCTACACATACAATTACCCTGACTATCTGAGCTTAAACTAAACTAATAAAAATGTCCCGTTAACGAAGGTTTACAGAAGACAACGGCGTGCAAAGTACATCGAGATCTCCTCCGAATGTGAGCTGTACGTTGGTAAAAGTTACCATGTCCACTGTGAACCTGAGGGATTCTTGATCCAGCCTGAGGTGAGTCAGGTCACTTCTACACTTCTGAGGGTCTGTGTCCACATTCAGCTTTATTCCTGAGCACCAGCATCTGTTTTCACTTTGTGTCTGTGATAGTTCCCTTAGCTGTTAGCTGTTAGCTGTTAGCTGTTAGCCAAACACACCGTCCAAAACAGTAACAGTGAGCTGCAGAGCAGTGATTGAGAGGTACTCAGCAGTACTGGTAGTTCCGTTAGCTGTTAGCTAAACACCCAACTGTTACCCCTCCACTGTGTCTCCAGCCTCAGAGTAGTGTGTAGTGGCCTGTGTCCACATAGCATTTGTTCCTGAGTGCCAGCGTCTATTTTCAATTGTTCCCAATGAAATTTTTTGT
>NW_027466525.1:760000-767500 GCF_050575085.1 Anarhichas minor
ACAGTTGGGTTTAGGCAACAAAACCAACGGTTGGGTTTAGTTAACTGAACCGACAGTTGAGTTTAGGCAACGAAACCACCAACGGTTGGGTTTAGGCAACTGAACCGACGGTTGGGTTTAGGCAACAAATTTCTCTTCCTGTTTATTTTGTCATTCACTTACCCATGCTTCCTCAGTTGCTTTACTTCCTGCCTTTATTTAGTTTCCCGCCTGTTTTGTCCCCCACCTGTGTTCCCTTTGCTCATCAGCCCTCCCCTGTACTTAAACCCCAGCTGTTCACCTACCAGTTGTCAGATTGTCTCAGTCATTTTCTCAGACAAGTTCTCCAGTGCCAGTTACGATTCCTGAAACCTGTTAATAGTTTTGTTAGGCTTTTGTTTTTGACTATTGATATTCGTGTTAATTCTGCTTGATGCCTGTCCTGCCTTGTTTTGAACTGAACCTCAGTAAAACTTAGATTTCTGCAACTCCAATCTCTGGTCTGTTATCTCTGCGCTTGAGTCGTACTCTGATCATCACAGGAAGTAACGTGACAAATATGTCAACGTTTGGGTTTAAATAACTACTTAAGTGACGTAACTCAAGTACATATGATATGGAAATATCCAATTTCTGTATCCAGTTAAATTAGCTACTACATTCATATTGTCACCATTTCAATATCTATCTGACATCAACACGCATTAGTATCTGATGTAGTAATAAATATATTAATGTAAAATTAAAAACACATTAACTAAGAAGGCTGTGTGAAGCTGGTTAATGTGAGCGGAGCTTCTGGTTTTTGGAGTTCACTTCAGTTGAAGAGTCTGTCTTTTGTTTTGGCAGAGTTTCATCACAGTGGCTCGGGTCAGTGCAGAAGAAGAGGAGGAAGAGGAGGAAACACCGGAGGGCATTAAAACAGCCCGGAGCCGCGGGTTGCCGACCCCTGGTCTAGGGGTATGATTCTCGCTACATTAAAGAGAATGTAAAACTTCACGCAATAGGTTTCTCCCTTCTCTAAAATGTTGATGTCAATGATCTTATATGTAATTCAAGTTTAATATACAATATGGTATGGTCATACATCAAGCTTTTATTTTAGCTCCATTTAATCTACATTATACCTCAGAAAATGCTCAAGTATTGTGCCGTTCAATATTTTTATTCAGTGTATTTTTTAGTCAATGCTCATTTCCCAGTTAAATGACAGAATTATAAAAAATGATAATCAGGTACATTCACAGACATCAAACAGATGATATAAAAAGATAAAGATCAGTGATATCATATATTTGAATTGAGCCAATATATGTCTATAAAGCATGTTTAATCAACAATATATGCAACTATTATGAAAAGTAGTCAATAGCAAAGCAAAGCATCAGCTAGAAATTAGTAATTGAAAAAAAACTAATTTTCCCGGCAATCCATCTATTTCCGTTCATGCGCACAAGCACCCGGCTTCTCCATTGAGCATCAGTGCCATGACAACAAGACGATGGCTGCGAGCTAGACGGTTAGAAATGTGATTTTTTTGTGTGAGCGAGCAGTGACGAACCATCGGCTTTTTAAGGACCGGGATCGAGTACGTTAAGGTAACAAAAGCTCGACGACGAACCTGAACGTCTCTTGTTGTCGTACGGCCTAGCGTAACTAGCTAATTAGCCCAGTTAAGCTAAAGTTAATTCAGCCGGTGTTTCGGTTTATAATGCGACCCGTGTTAGCTGGCGACGTGGCTGTCCTCGTGAATGCCGCATTGTTTAGTTTAGTTAACCTTCTCATATACCATGGTCAAAACATAATCGGATTTAGCTCGCTGTTTATGTGTGTATTTATATGTAGAAACAGGAAGGTACAATATGATATGAAGACAGAGGAACTGTTCATTTTTTCGAGGCATTCACCAGGACAGCTAAGTGTTTCTCTTCCTGTTTTCAACGGCTGTAGTAACCACGACAACCACGGACGCGTTCGGCTGAAAGTTGCCATTTAACACGGTCGCTTAAAACACCGAAACAACGGCTTGACGTTAGCTGCAAGCTAATTAGCCTTTGGTGGGTTGCCTCTACTTGTAACCGACTTAAAACAGCTGGTGCAGGCGTGACTTTGTTGTTGTTACTTTATCACAGAGGACTTGTTTATCACGACCTGAGTAAAGACAATAAACCCACAGCTCATCTGGTCTCCTCTTAGTGGAACTAATTCAGATGTTTCTACAGCATGAGGCAAAAACAAGAGGAGACAGCAAACAGCTCTTCCACCTTGTGAATGTCCCAAATGGTGTTTTTATTTATTTTAAAGTATAATAATGTTCATGTTAAATAATAAAACATATACTAAGAATATCTGTACTTCCTTCCCTTTCTTTCTTTAATGAGATATGTTGGTAGTAAAGGGCGTGATGTTCCTTTAACTCCCTGAGTGTGCTGGAGACGGGATGGATCCCCTCTCTGGATTAGCTGCCCGTTCCACCTGCTCAGCACTTAGCGAGTAGAAAAGCTGCTTATTTCTTGGTGCTGCTCAGTGAACAGGAGACAGAATGTTGTGATGTATTTTTTCATCTATCAGCCAATCAACAGCTCGTCTTCAATGTGCACATTATGAATTACAACGGCTGTGC
This sequence comes from Anarhichas minor, assembly GCF_050575085.1. Taxonomy (NCBI): domain Eukaryota; kingdom Metazoa; phylum Chordata; class Actinopteri; order Perciformes; family Anarhichadidae; genus Anarhichas; species Anarhichas minor. The sequence continues at coordinate 762,603 of NW_027466525.1, forward strand.
TTCATTGAATGGTTAGTGGATGAATGAATCTGTGCATGTCACGCTCACAGCAGAATAAATCCTAACGCGTTCCCCTCCTCCGTCCAATCAGAGGCAGGATGTCTCTGTTCAAGGCCCGTGATTGGTGGTCGGCGCCGCTCGGCGAGGGGGAGGAGTTTGACCAGGGATGCCTATGTGTCGGAGACGTGGACAACAGCGGCACCGGACATGGTCTGTGTGTGTGTGTGTGTGTGTGTGTGTGTGTGTGTGTGTGTGTGTGTGTGTGTGTGTGTGTGTGTGTGTGTGTGTGTGTGTGTGTGTGTGTGTGTGTGTGTGTGTGTGTGTGTGTGTGTGTGTGTGTGTGTGTGTGTGTGTGTGTGTGTGTGTGTGTGTGTGTGTGATACACCAACCAGCATACAGACTGCAGGACGTCGTCTTGAAAGGTTTCCTGTCCCTCTCATGACACCACTTTGCTGAGTTAAATGTGTCCGCTGCTTGTAGTTAATACAGACTTAAACATCCTGCTTTGATATCTAACGGCCAAACTCACCAGTCAAAGCCAACACCTTCATGGTCGGTGACGGTCGTTTCCCGTCTGATATCTGCTCATCAATAATGTTTATTTGATTGGGAATCGAGATGCACCAAAGGGAGCGCTGTCCCCTGACAGTTCAACTAACACAGAGAACAACCTGTCCATCAGTCAAGTCAGGTATTCCTCTTGGCAGACGTGACAGAAAGTCAGCTTTGCTTTGATTTCTTTAGTTTCAGCAGTGGGTCTACTGATGCTCAACAGTTGTTAGCTTGTGCTGCAGCAGACATGTTCTTACTGTGGTTGTTTTGTAACAATTCACCTTATTTCACACCCGAAGGGGAAAAGTACATCCACTGCAATCAGACTGCCTAATATGTTTGAAAGCTCTCCCTCATCGCTCTACAATGCCAGTAAAAATTCTATATAACCAACAGAGACGCTGTGTTTTTGCACATACCACCATATATTAATGTAAATCATGTCTCACCTGGTCCTCACACAGCGAACAAGAAGCAGTGAGGCTCCCACTTATACTCCAACACAGTAAACAAGCCGAACATTCACACATCTGACCCCAAACCCAGAGTCCCATCAGTCGAAAAGTTCCGTAATTTAATAGTCTGATGATAAATACATCCACAAGGCCACAAATATTATTATTAACAGGTGGAGGTGCAGTGGGTTTGAGCCCACTAAACGCAGCCTGCTCCCCCTGTCTGCGCGCTCCATACTCTCCGTCACGTCACAACAACTTCCTCTGCTTTTACAACAGACAAGGTGGTGGTGGGCAGCTACATGGGGATGCTACGGATATTCTCCCCACATGCCAACACCAAGACCAGCGAGGGAGGTCCTGCCGAGGCCCTGCTCCTCGAAGTCCAGCTTCAGAACGCCATCATCCAGGTGGAAGTGGGCAAGTTTGTCTCGTAAGTAGAGCTCACAAACCCGGGTCACCAAAGGGATCAGGTGCTTCTGTCTTTGCTCTCAATGAACCCTGCTCTGAACACATGGGAGGTTTTAGTTCACACTGTAAATTAAATTCATGGTGTGTAAATTCCAGATGTTGAATTAGAACAATGAAAGCATTTAATTGTGATTTGTAGTGAATGTTTTGGAATGGCTCTATGCCAATGGATGTGCTGGTGTTTAGACACTAACTGGTTTCATTGTTAACACGGTGTCACCACAGATCTGTGCTCTAACACCAGGACCATTGATGGTGCGACTAATGTCCTCCTCAAAGAAACCTAAACCACTGTCTCACGATGCAGAGCTCCACCTTATTGTTAAATAACATGTTACCGTCCTCTGAAGCAGGACAAATGATCATATCCTGATATATACTATATACTAACTGCTGCTGTAAACTAAATATTATATCGGAATCTATGGTTGTTCATTTTGAACCCGTGTTATCTCCCAACCAATTAGGTTTCTTCTGAAGGTAACATTGTGTACCGACTGAATTGAGGTTTACACAGAAGTGGTTCATTAAGACACACACACACACACACACAGACATAATAACGTGTGGGAAACACTTCGATGAGGCCACTACGTGGACTCAGTGGAGACGTGGATGCAGAGCGCTCCAGCAAAGAAATGGCAAAAAAAACTGTTTAGAATTGTGAACTCCATCATCTGAGGAAAAGAGACGGCTGTGCGGCGTTGGAAGCGTCTGATGAGCCTTAAAACTCAACAGCTATCTCTTCCACCGCTGCTTTCGGTGCCAGACGAGCCTTCAACGACCAGAGCCAAAGAAAAAGTGCACACACGCTGAAGCCTAGTTCCCTCCTGCGGTGATATGTAGGTGTGAGCCTCGGACACCCTTTTAACGTCCACGGTGTGTTGTACTGAGGGAGGATATGAGCATGGAGCTGAACATACTGTCAGGCCAGAGGGTGAAGCACTGACTCTCTGTGGTATCTTCCAAAGGAAGGAAGAAACCTTGTGGATCCAGTTTAACTCCGCCCCTCGTTGTTCTTCTCAAACATTACAAACCAGCGGTTGGAAGTTGGTGAGACGGCAGTTCTGTTCTGGGTCCAAAGAGTGGACGGGTTCCTTCTCTGTGGGTTTTTGTGGTAAAAGGAAACAAGTACAAAATCTAGCATCAGCATCACAGAGACCATCATCTACACCTCAACCAAAAACCACAAGTCCTCCAGCTGCTGCAGGGATTATTTCAGAAGTTCAGATTTGAATGGATACCTTTCTATCTGAGAACACAGGTTCAACCTCTGATGGAGTTAGTCCTAAAACACGCAGACGAGTCAGCGTTCCGGTTCCCTCGTCTCCAACCTCGTCTGCGTTTCAAAGCGCTTTAACACGACCTGTCATTCAACCCACTCACACTCGGGCGGCAGGTGGCAGTTGTTACCGTGCAATTTGGAGTTAAGTGTCTCGCTCAAGGGACACATCGACATGGACGGGAACCGCCGGGCGATTCCGCTCTCTGAGCCACAGCCGCCCAGACGACTGAAATAATGTCTGAACACAAGTTTAAGAGATTTTAAGGTTTTGTTCTACGACATAAAATACAAAACACCCCTCTGGTGAATTTAGAAGCTTCTACGTGTCTTAAAAAGACGACTAGATGTCCTCACTAGAACACTAGTCCTCCTTTAGCTTAGTGGAGACGTGAGGTCATGTGACCGTGGTGGAGTTCCTCTATGACGTGTTTTTAAAGCTATTATGAAAATGTTTCAGTTTTGTATTGTTGACCATCGGCTGCACTGTTGTCCATGATGATTCTGACTGTTGTGTCATCTCTTCAGGTGTTCGGACCTTCTTCATCTGGCTGTTCTTCACCCCAGGAAGTGTTCCATCTTCTCTGTTTCAGGTAGCACGCACACAAACATTGTGATGGACCCTGTGATGGTTCTCATCAGTCGTGTTCAGTGAGACCAACATGCATCCTGACGCGTTTGATCTTTGTTTCTGATCTGTGTTTGCAGGCACTGCAGGCAACGTGGAGCACGGTGACCAGTACCAGCTGAAGCTGGTTTACGAGCACAATCTGAAGAGGACCGTCTGCAACATGACCTACGGCCCCTTTGGAGGCGTCACGGGTAGGACTCGACATTTAACGCTTCTTTAAGGAGAGGGAAACACATTTCTGTTTATTCATTTGTTTACGGGACAGTGCACATTAATCAACATTTCAGTTTCCACCTCAATGTACATGATTACATCTGTCGTCCCTGGGCAGGTCTCTACTATAATGGTGGCCTAATATTATGAGTACAATTCAACAGCAAACACTACAGTACAACACAATAGAATACATAAATACATGAGACATTGTAGGTTCAGTTCAGGGCGAGGGTTGGTGTTCAACATTTAGTTGAGATGTTTAAGATTTGGGGCAAGAGAATTCATCATGTCAGCGTCCTCACAAGTGTACAAGTACAAATGTGTGTACTTGTGTGAACATCTGTGCATGTGCCGTGGCAAACGTGGTAATTGGTATAAACTATAAAAAAGTCTCAGAGAGCGAGAGAGAGAGAGAGAGAGAGAGCTTCACTCTCTACAGTCCAATTGGGCTTTTGGAAAAACCTAGTAGGGGAAAGCCCTTCAGTAGTCGGCATCCAAGAAAAACACACACACACACACACACACACACACGGGGGGGAACCCCCTTTAAAGTAGAGAAAATGGCATTTCCAAATAAAGGCTGTATTGTCGAGGTGTGTGTGTGTGAAGAGAAATTGCCAGACTCTGCGGCCTGGCATGATGGACCCTCCATTCACTCAGTGTTTACAGAGTGTGTGTGTGATAGAAAGAACAGCGTGCTCGTTAGGACCATTACCTCGTCCTGTGGTGGATCCACGTGTGTAACCTGCGTCTTGTGTGTTTCCACGTTCTGTTTTCTGGTAGTACGACAAGTTTATGAAGATGTCATGAGACGTCTCTGTCTGTCTCTCTCTCTCTCTCTCTCTGTCTGTCTCTCTCTTTCTCTCTCTCCAACAACTTCTATTTGTTTCTGTTTTTACGGTGTAAAGTGTCTTTGAGTACCTTTTAAAGCGCTATACAAATAAAATGTATCATTATTATAGAGACACACACAGTGTGTAGTATAGAGTAAGTGAAGAACACACACTCTCCTCTCACTGAGCTCGTCCTCTCCTCCTGCTCTCCCCGCTGTCACCACTAGATGGCGGTGCAGGCCCTTGTATTCTGCCGTTCCCACAGCTTAATGAATGGGATCCTGTATTGCTTCTTGCAGGGAAATTCCCCGATTTTATTTATTTAGTTTTCTTGAAAGGCCTCTCCAGACGGAGGTCAGAGTTGAGCTACAGAGCAGCACTACCTGGATCTGGTCTTCCTCATGGACACTCCGGCAGTGTGGGGATGTTTGAATCACATCACAACGCTTCAGATAGTG
>NW_027466525.1:770000-772500 GCF_050575085.1 Anarhichas minor
ACACACACACTCTCTGTCACTCGGTTGAACACATGAAAAGTTTTGAGGAAGTTTTCTTGGTAAATAAGTTGAAACCCCGCCCACTTTTCACACCTCCACACACCTGGCCACACAGCGTGAAAATAAGAAATAATCATATTGAAAACCAACCCACATTTGCATCAAACTATTTCTTTTAATGCTGCACTTTAAGATTCATTTTGTTATTTATCAATCTGTCCTGTTCCTTTAGTCTGTAAAATGTGATTTAAAAACTAGTGAAAAATAACATCAGAACTTCCCACAGTTTAAGATGACGTGTTCAAAGATGTTCACTTCACTGTTCACAGAGAAGCAGCCAATACGTTTAGTATTCATTCTTTTATTGTTACGTTCTGTTATTTGACTTGCACTTTGAGGGTTTCTTTGCATAACACAATTGTAATTTCCTCAGCAACAAGCCACTTTACTTGTAGATTCTGCATTCTTTCACATATCATGAAGACCACCAGCGTGTGGGTGCTTCCAGGTTCTCTTCATGGGGTCTTGATAGGATACCTGGGTCTGAATCCCCCCCCCCCCCCCCCCCGTCTGTCCCCACAGGTCACCACTCCCTGTGCATCCAGTCCATGGACGGGATGCTGATGTTCTTCGAGCAGGACAGCTACACCTTCGGCAGGTTCCTCCCTGGCTTCCTGCTGCCCGGCCCGCTGGTGTACAACCCCAGAACAGACAGCTTCCTCACCGTGTCCTCCGCTCGCCAGCTGGAGAGCTACAAGTAGGTGTTTCCATGAAGCCTCCAGAGAGGACCGGCGTGTACGTTAGACTGACTGAGACCAACCAGCTCAGACCCTCCACGCTGGCCCTCAGGTAGAGAGAGTCATCTTTACGATGTACAGAAAACAAACATTGTGATTTAGATATAACTAAATATTGTTTCTGGAGCAGCAACAGTAATGTTTACAGCATCATATAAAGTAATTCATATCTCACTGGAAACAAATGTCAACATGTCAATAAAAGTATAAATAACACTTCTGAGTGAAGTTAATAAAGTGAAGAACACAGACTTCTGAATACGGCGCCCAAGTAGATATAGAAGTCCTTTTCAAAGCTAAGGAAAACATAACGGTTATAGTTCTGAATATTATATTCAATGTCTGCAAATAAACATCCCTTAAATGTTACACACTGCTCCTTTTAATATGTTTAATGTTTCATATTTATTGTATGCTCTGTAATGCTGGTCACATATTCTCGTTCTCTCAGGGTTACACGTTACCTTTCAGGGTGAGAAGAGAAGCACTCAAAGACTCAAACACTCAAAGACTCAAACACTCAAAGACTCAAAGAAATGTTCCGCCTGATCATTCTCACGATCAGGCCTTCATGCAGACGTACTTCTATAATGATTGAACCTTCTTTGAAATAGAGGAGAACTGTCTGGATGCCTGTTTCACTTTACTGTTCATGTCATCAGTGCAAAAGCTACAAAATACTAATGTTTTCATTCTAAAATGATTTACTTTCACGATGTGATTACTGAAATAAAGGTGAAACGTAACGTGAATTGCTTTTAAAGGAACAAAAAAGACATTTTTAGATCAAGGTTAAAATCCCCTGAAGTTGTTTGAGGTTGCTCCGCGTCATCCTCTGTCTCCAGGTTCCGCTGCTGACTGTCAGTGAGCGCTGACTAAGCGCTTAGTCATCTTTAACGGCACGTCGCTCTCTCAGTGCGGAGCTGGTCTGGACGGAGCGACCCGGTTTGATGGGAAAGCACCTCATGCACACTTTCCCCTTCTCCCTCTGGCAGCTTTCAGAAGTCTCTCAGACTGCGTGGGAGCAGTTTTCTCTCCCAGCTGTTTGTTATCTCCATGCCCTGTTTGTTCTGCTTCACTCCGTTTATTTAGCCTGTTACACGTGTGTGTGTGTGTGTGTGTGTGTGTGTGTGTGTGTGTGTGTGTGTGTGTGTGTGTGTGTGTGTGTGTGTGTGTGTGTGTGTGTGTGTGTGTGTGTGTGTGTGTGTGTGTGTGTGTGTGTGTGTGTGTGTGTGTGTGTGTGTGTGTGTGTGTGTGTGTGCGCGCGCGTGTGTTGGCGTCAGCTTTGATATTTTAGTTTGTGTTTACCCATCACACTGAGGGAGCGTATGCATGTTTGTATAATGTGTGTGTGTGATGTATCTGTTTCAGGTTAATTAGTGTGTTTGTTGGTAGAGAGATCCTCTTTCATATAAATGAGAACACTGTTTCCTCAACCTCAGTGTCCTACACTCTGCGTGGTGACTAATACCGCCCACACACACACACACTCTCCAACACACACACAGTCAGGCCCTACCACAACTTTGTCCATGTGTGTGAGAGAGCCCCCCATGTTCACCACAAACACTTTTAAATGACAAAAAAAATACTCACAAGTGTGTGTCTCTTCCAGTGATGTGTGTGTGTGTGTGTGTGTGTGTGTGTGTGTGTGTGTGTGTGTGTGTGTGTGTGTGTGTGTGTGTGTGTGTGTGTGTGTGTGT
>NW_027466525.1:777500-782500 GCF_050575085.1 Anarhichas minor
CCTCCATCTTCGTTCTGGGCGAGAGGAACCTCTACTGTCTCCGAGACAACAGCCACATCCGCTTCATGAAGAAGCTGGAGTTCAACCCCAGCTGCTTCCTGCCCTATGCCTCAGGTAAACCGGGGCGCTGAACCTTTAGCATCACTGCTGCAAGATGAACCTAATCTTTAAAGGGATGTCTTTACCTTTACAGTCCTCGAGTTCTTCTTGTCCAACAAGACGAGACGTTTCAGTCCAATTCAGACTAAAATCTTAGAGACGGTGATCAGTTAGGAGATAGACTGCAGACTTTGGGGAACCAGAGGTTGTTGCAGGTTGCATCGGTGCACCTGCTCCAGCCAAGCTGTTGAGCATAAGTGAGCAGAATACACAGACGCACGGTGATCTGCTCGGTGGCCCGGTGCCACTGACTGGCTCTGCAGGAAGAAGTGGAGGAGCTCTGCTGTTTGCATTAAGAGGAAAGCTGAACAGGCTGCTGAACACACTGTAGTACATAAACATATGGTGCACGATGAACACGTGTGTATGTATATAGATATGTATATAGATTGAGAGGTAGGATATATAATATATTGCATATAATATATGGATATATTATATGGACGGATTAAATGCTTTAGGCTGAAATAAGCTCCAGAAACCACAGAGTTATTCAAACATAGAAATAAAAAGCAGGTTTCTCTTTAACATTTGAAGGATACACAATACTTCAGGATACGGTGGAGATACTTACTATAGATCACTCAAGGTCACCTTCAAACTGCAGCAAATATGAAACACAGCAGGAAACTTTGGTCACTTTCATGAACAAAACAGTTTCATACAACAGCAATGATGTGTGTGTGTGTGTGTGTGTGTGTGTGTGTGTGTGTGTGTGTGTGTGTGTGTGTGTGTGTGTGTGTGTGTGTGTGTGTGTGTGTGTGTGTGTGTGTGTGTGTGTGTGTGTGTGTGTGTGTGTGTGTGTGTGTGTGTGTGTGTGTGTGTGTGTTACAGACCTGTAAAGCGTCCCAGACTTGAACACTCCTCCCTGTCTTCACCTCTGATAGGAGAAGAGATGGATTATGTATAATGTGATGACTGAGCAGCTGTCTAGCATCTCAGTCTTCTCCTGATGGAAAGACATCACATCTGGCTACTTCCTACTACACACACACACACACACTGCTTAGTTATCAGGAATGCAGTTGTATTGAATTGGTGTGTGTGTGTGTGAGACACTGAGATGCGTTCTGGACAACAATGGCAGCTAGAACTGGAGAGTATTTCTTCATTGAAAGAGGAGTAAAGAACTGAAGTGTCCGCTCCTCTCCCGACCGGTGTCGGCAAGAGTTTGATTGACAGATGGTTCATCCAATCACCTGCCAGGCATTGTTTTTTTGCCTGCTCTTTTCCAAACTTTCCGGTCTTTTCCGAAAGACTCTCATCTGGTTCAGTGTGACAAACCATCGGTCATGTCGGGCTAAGTTATCCCGGCTGCTCTGGTTGATGTTCTGGTTTTCTGCAAAAACCCAAAATAATTGTGAAAAATTCTCCTTGAGGAACATAAAAGTGAACTATTCCCAATTCGTTCTACTCGGGACATGTCCTGCCTGTGTTTGTTTCTCTCTGCCCGACGTGTTCCTGGTCAACCCTTGTGATTGGTTAAGGGTGCATGTAACTGCAACACAAGTCTTATCCAAAAGCATCATCGCTCTCTTTACGTCCCCTGGCATCCAGGGCCCACGGCTCTAAAGCTGTTTACTTTGTGATACGGAGGAAAGTGGTTTCACTTCTCTGAAGCCTGATTCTTATCACCACGAGCCAAACTAATCAGCCAGTCTATGGTTGGACCTCCAGAATGAAGCTTGAATACAAGTAGAACACAAGTTCTGTGTAGAACCCCTTTGAGCACGGAGCAATAAACAACCTTTTTATGAGCGTTCTTTACAGCAACAACAGTCTGCTTCAGTTTACGCAACAATGTACCATTGAACCCATTCTTTAGTTTCACACTTGATATGAAATAGAGCTGACAGATGGAGAGAAGGAAAGCAGAAGAAATGGAGAGGAGGAAGGATCCAGAAGGGGTTGACTGGATGGAGAGCTGATGTTTCAAAGTGCCACTTCACTATCTGTTCCAGACGTTATTTAGATTATTTCAATCACTCTTGGAAATTGGCTATAAATTCAATACATGATGTGCCAGAGCAACAAAAGCAGAATTTTTTATTTTTTTTATTGGGACGAGATTTCCCATTCCTGTCAACAATAGAAAAACCACATAAAGATTCCCACATGTCTGGAAGACTGCAACTCCCGGGATCGGACTGCTGCAGCGCTGCTCCGCGTCCGTGTTTGATCTTCGGTTTTATTGTTGGAAAGGCCGACATTTAGTGAACCTGTGACTGTCGGAGCTGCAAACCCCCGGCCGCTCAGTGAAGAGCATCTTTTATGGCCATGTGCTGGATCTCCACAGAGCCCTTACAGACGCAGAGAGCAGCATGAGGAGGAGAGACGACCGTGATCTCTTGAGTGTTTCCTCATGCTTTCCTTCTGGCCTTCAGCCTCACAGCTGCCTCTGCTGGACCGCTGCCCTCACTCTCCTCTGTCCTCCTCCTCGTCTGTCTATTTCCTTCTCTCCCTCGCAAACAACTTCATCAGCTCGACCGCTCACCAGAAACACTCTCAGCTCCAGCATTCACTCCACTGTGAGATGCTGAATCTTTTGGTTTGAAATATGATTATCCGATCTTCAGCTTATTTCTCCAAACTCGACAGATATGTGAACCACGTGGCCTTCACGGTCATCGGATGTCAACCAACTGAACACCTGTTGGATTTTAGAGTGACGTGTTAAACACTGCTCTCAGCCACCGTCTACGAAACACCAAATGAGGGAATATCTTTATGAAGAATGGTGTTTCTCCTTCAAGTAGGGGGCATGAAGTATGCGAAGGTACCATTGCCCCCCCCCCCACACAATTTTGCATCGCATCTGGCTTTACCCAGGCGGCAACCTCCAGTTCTGCCGAGTGAAGTCAAAGCTTCATGTGTTAAAGCTGCATTCTCTCTAATGTCCACCAGGGGGCGACTCCTCTGGTTGTATAGAAGTCTATGAGAAAATGACTCTATTTCTCTCTTGATTTATTACCTCAGTAAACATTGTAAACATGAGTTTATGGTCTCAATCTCTAGTTTCAAGTCTTCTTCAATACAGCATGATGTTCATTTAGTACATTATGGTCCATTTAGAGTCAAACAGACCATAAAGCAGGGGATGCTTTAGGGCGGGGCTACACGGTGATTGACAGGTCTCTACCAGAGACGTGTACGACGTCTCTGCGTCACTCCTCTGTAACCAGATATGGTTTCCTCCGTTCAAACAACAAGATGGTGACGGCCGTAAGTCAAGAACTCAAGGCTTCAAAACATCCGTCCACAAACTAACGGGTGACGTCACGATGACTACGTCCACTTCTTATATACAGTCTGTGGTTTGATCCCATCGGAAGGTGGTTTCTAGTTGTTTTTTTAATGATAAAACGTAGAGGGAGAGGAGAGAAGGAAGAGATCGATGAGGACAAAGACGGGAGGAGTTAATGGGAGGAGTAGAACTACGGGTAGATGGTTGGAAAATAATGAAAAATTATTAAGGAGATGGGCAGAAAAAAGCAGGTGTGAATAGAGAGGAACATAAAAACAAGAGAGGAAGAACAGAAGGGTGAGGTAGAGCAGAATGTGGAGGTAAGAGCTGCAGACTGAAGAGGAACCGAGGAACCGAGGAATGGACATTCACAGAGGAGCTGATGCTCGGCTCCGACATGACGACACAGAACGCAGATCGGACCTTTCTAATTAGGTCCTGATTATAATGCGCATGCTGTGATAGAAGGTGTGCGCTCGCTTTCATGTGGCACCGACACACACTCTGTCATTTTGACCCCTGTGCTGTACCGCCCTGCTGACCGCCGTGTGTGTGTGTGTGTGTGTGTGTGTGTGTGTGTGTGTGTGTGTGTGTGTGTGTGTGTGTGTGTGTGTGTGTGTGTGTGTGTGTGTGTGTGTGTGTGTGTGTGTGTGTGTGTGTGTGTGTGTGTGTGTGTGTGTGTGTGTGTGTGTGTGTGTGTGTGTGTGTGTGTGTGAGAGAGAGAGGCGTGTTTGTTTTGCGTGTGGCCGTCACCTCAGATCTCTCTAGGTGGTACAGTAGCTGCTCCATTGGTGGGATGGACTGGCCGTGTGTGTGTGAAACATAAGAAGTATTTATATTTTAATATGTATATATATATATATATATATATATAAATATAAAAGCTGACTTTGTCGTAAAATGAAAGATCTTGATGACAATTCAACATACAAACCAGATGTGAGACATAAAGAAATGATTCTTCTCGTCTTAAAGGGCAATGCCACCCACCACAGGAATGTTTATTTCTGTGCGCTATAGTTGCACCACTGTTTGTTTATGACTAAAGTCAGTAACTAAACCGTTGAATTTGTGCTGCTGTGATTCTGAGGCTGCATTTGTAGATGATTTTAAACCTTTTGATCATTCATTATTTCATGACTTTGAACTATGAATCAGTAAGTCGTACTATTTATTCATCTTTCCCAATACAGACTGAACACATACGTATCAGGACTGAACAATTGTGGCCAAAACACTAAGTGAAATATCTTTTAGCTGTATTGAGATTGCAATTATAGGATGTGCTTTAGTGTATAATCTCCTGAAAATAGGATTGTTGCTGTTTTTATCCTGTGGTTTTAGTAAGACCAGAAGCTTTTCTTAAGAAAATGTATTAAATGTAAAAAGTGTAGTCAAGAAAATCATTTTTAAATCATAAAAATACCAATTATTTCTTCTTTTTTCTGGATTTGTTTAGTGACGGATGGCACCACCAACCTGTTACTAGGTAACCACACCAACATGCTGCTGGTTTACCAGGATGTGACCCTGAAGTGGGCGGCCCAGCTCTCCTTCGTGCCCGTGGCCGTTCGCGTCGCCAACTTCCCGTGAGTAC
>NW_027466525.1:785000-797500 GCF_050575085.1 Anarhichas minor
TCTCCTCTCCTCTCCTCTCCCCTCCTCTCCTCTCCTCTCCCCTCTTCAGGGAGATAAAAGGAGTGGTGGTCAGCCTGAGCTCTGACGGTCACCTCCTGTGCTCCTACATGGGTACGGACCCGTCCTTCTTCTCCACGCCCAAGGTGGACGCCCGGGAGGCCGACTATGAGCAGGTGGATGCTGAGATGAAGATGCTGCAGAAGTTCATCAGAGAGGCCTCCAGGACTCAGGGTAGGATGCTGATGCTACTTTAACAGATAGCCTGGGACATATTAGATCGTGGGCGTTGTTGTCTTAGTTGAATCGTACCTATCGGGCGTTCCAGACCTTGTTCAGGAGGTGGTCTCTGATACGGTTTGATACCTTTGTGGTGAGAACATGATCCGACCCAACCGGAGGAAGTACTGCACCTTGTTAAACCAGCTCCCAGTAGCCAGCTGTGCTGTGCGATTAAGACACTCCTCCTGGACCTGTATGAACTGAAAGAGATCTGGTATCTGTGGCTGTCGAAGGACTATAATAAGCCATTACATGTAATGATTGGAGGCCTACCTGTCTGTCTACCTACCTGCCTTATATTCTTCTTCTGATATGGTATTATATCGTATTCTGCCCGTGCACTCATTACTCATCACCGGAGTCTCCGAACAGTTGCCATGTTGCTTCACGTTCATGAGGATCATTTTTGGGGGAGTGGCTGTAGACTTGGTGGCTCTCTTACTAGATTTAACAACTTTTAGAGCTAATGCTGCACTTTCATCTGGAGAAGAAGTAGCAACACTGCGCTGGCTCTTCAGTTGGAAACCGAACGTTCTCCCAAACTGTAGTCGATATTTAACGTTGCACCTCACCGGTTCGTGATTCGGAGCAGAGCAAACGAACTATAGGCGTAAACAAGGTCCTGAAGCGCTCGAGTCTCATTAAAGTCAGTAGAGCTGGATGTAGTCTGTGAGACCACAGGACAATTAAAACGTCCAGAGCGATAAGTGTTAAGTGTTACCTACAACAGACTGGTGGGCGGGAGGTCTTACACATTTACATCGGTTTACTTCATGTACATGCTTACAGTGAATACAATAACCAAAACAATTGCAAATATTCATCACAAACTGATGTTTTAAAGTTTCATACTTAATGTGACAAACAGCCAGAACAAATGTGTGGTGCTTCTGCTGTTTTAAAAAGCTTAAATGTATAAACAATAAGATGATTTTCAACAAAAGCAGCTCTTGTTTTTAATGATCTACCCTCATCGGTTCAATCCTTGAAGGCTAAACTCCTCCGTTGTCTTTTATTTTAGACATCCTGCCTAAAGCCGACGCCGAGGAGGACCTGACCGTTACAGCGACTGTGTCCTCCAGCATGGACAGCCCATCGGTACACACACACACACACACACACACACACACACACACACACACACACACACATACACACACACACACAAACAGACTAATTATTCCCCGTTGTCTCCGTCTACAGCAAGCTCTGATCCAAGATATCTCCGGTCTGTCCGTCCCTTCAGTGACCATACAGGTGAGCTATCGGCTCATTTCCTCCCCCCCCCCCCCCCCTCCCCCCCCTCCCCCCCCTCCCCCCTGTAATCGGTCTTTCTCTCTCCAGGTGAAGGTGAAGGCTCGTTGTGTCGTACAGTCGTCTAAGCTGACCGTCGCCATTCAGCCTCCTTTGGCCGTCACTCAGGACCAGTTTGCCCTGGAGCCCATGGGTCAGTGTGTGTGTGTGTGTGTGTGTGTTTCTCTTCGTCCTCCTTACTGTCCACTCGATTGTATTTTTAAGGGGCGACTACAGAATCCGCCTCTATTAGTTTGCATTTCATGGATCAGGCGTTTGATATATTGTGTCCATCTCCTCTCTACCTGTAAAAAGTTGAGCACTACATTGATTGGTTGCACAAGATGTCCCTAGTTTTTCTTCACTGAAGAATATATATATACAAAGAAAATATATATATATATATGAACTGGTGAACTATGAAGCAACTTTTAGTGACTAGTACGAGTCACAATGAGAGTAAAGGGAAACACAAACCAACCAGCTGCTTTCATGGTTACACATCAAACTAGTGTTGAGTGGTTGGTTGGTGCGACCATCGCTGTGTTTCGTTCATGAGGAGAAAGGAGCTTCTTCATCCCTTTACTTACTTTAAGGATCTTCAGTTGACTTCAGCCCTAAAGAGAGAAAAGTACTTTAAAGTGAACTCTTGCAGCTGGTTTAGAGTAAGAGCTTCCAACATTAAATGTCATCAATAACTTCTGTTCCACGCACTCTCTCAATCACACACCCGTACATGATGCAACACACACACACACACACACACACACACACACACACACACACACACACACACTCCTCTCCATCACGTCCTCCTCCACAGGCTGAACAGGGAGTGAGTGAGTGAGTGAGTGAGTGAGTGACTGAGAGGTGAGTGACTGAGAGGTGTGTGTGCCGCCGTGTATTTGTTCAGCTCTTATCAGACCGTTCACACGGCGCGTTCTGGTCGTCTGGCTGTCGGCGGAGACTCGGTCACCTTGACCAGACGGCGGTAGCTTTGATCCGAGTCGCCCAGACACACTCTCTCACACACACACACACACACACACACACACACACACACACACACCACTCGTATCTGCTGTCGGCTCATTAACAAGGAACATCACCCGTCCTGTAACACCGTATTTGCCAGTGGAGTCCTCTTGTTTCCTCCTGTTTGACTCTTTCCACCTTTTGTGTGCATGTAGTGAATTTACAGGGTGTGTAATGTAAACCAGTCGGGCTTTTATCACGGTACCATGGGAACACGTTTCTCTTTTTTAAAACCAGTGGGGGTTGAACCTGTGACCCCGGTGGTGTCGGTGCCTTGCTCTGCCTGTCGGTGTACTGTACATGTGGAATGTGGCTGTGTGAGATCACACCTCCACTTTGTTTTTCTTCGTCTTGCTTTAAGAGAGTGGGGATGCAGATTCTTTCCGTGTGCATCTCCGTGTCTGTCCACGGCACATCTGTTATTCTGCTGCAGCAAACTGCTCAATAGTTTGGGCGCTCATGTGCGTCCGCGTACTCAAAACACCATTTAATGTCAGTTTGACTACTGCCATTGTTCGCCTGCTGACTCCTCTTTAACTCCCCCCGACCGGTAGGGCCGCGTGGTCAATATTCATTCAACAGAACATGTCGGCAGTGGTGGTTGCATCATTAATTGATCAATAGACTTATTGCCGGTTAACTCTTACCATCCCTGAGACAGAGTGTCTGTGATCTGCAGCTTAGAGATTTGATCTAAAGATCCAGTCTTTTGATCTTGAGAATATTTATTAATCAGAAGCTCAGTCCACACTTTCATTGTAGTTTCTGTTGTGCTCGGTTTTTCCAAGCTGTCGACTCCACTTTACCCAGAATCCATTGCATTTTGTCCCCTTTTCTTGTAGTTATTTTGAAGTGCATGTCTTCATTGTTATTCAGCAAAACAAACCAAACTGAGGGTGTTTTCCAAAAACCTCGGACTTGATGAATTAAAGCTGCAGTCAGACTCAGACGGTCATATTTCGCATCCAGGGAGCTGCAACGAGCTTGAAAGCGGTCCACGCCCGGAAGATTGAAATCATCATAACATCCCATCAACCTTTCACTCTGCTGGTGTAAATGAATCTCAGCACAAAGGCTTCGTTGTCATACGTCTTCTCCTGCTAGAAGTGTGCCATGTGTCTTGTCATTACTAAAGCCTTCTTTATTCTAGGCATTAAGTTGCTGCTCTCATCCAGAGGGACTTCCAGTAATTGCGTCTCTAGAATTCATTTAAATTCCTTTCTTTTACATCCAGGAATGTGATATTTCTCTCGACTCAATGGGAACGTGATTCCTGGGCCTCCTGGTTTTGGGAATTTTCAATTTAGTACAAACAAAATACCGTCAAATCGTCTTAGAATGAACAGGATTATCACTTTGAGGGTGTAAACCTTACAGGAGATTATTCAGTGGAAGGTAGCGCGTCGTATGTGCTACAGGTTACACCAACAGAGCGTGGGCGGTGCCGACGTGTACGCAGGAACAGAAGCTGGATCAGCACCAGAAAAACATCTTTTCATTCCTCCAAAGCTTGCTCCCTACATTTGCGGAAACCCATCATCTCATTTTTTCTAGAGGGACCGGTGTATGGATTGTGAATTTACGATTTCAAGATGTAAGCAGCGTTCTCAGGCGGTTTGGAACGCCGTCCATTTATTGTGAGCCCCTGAATCAAACTGACCGAGCCTCTCTCGTGTGATTCATGATGCGTTTCACCACAGTGCATTCTTATCTGCGCATATATGTACCGTACCGTACCGTGACCCCTGCAGCTGTTAATTCAAACACGATGCGCTTCTTTTACTTATTCTTTGCACAACACGCAGTATATTTCCCTGTGAATTCTCATGTCAGTTTCCTCCATTTATAACGATCACATATGTTATGTTTTACGACTTACATTTCGTTTTTTGGCATATTTTGTAATGCACGTGTTTTGTATTTATGGCTTCTTTTGCTTCAATATACCCACGTCCATATGTTCAGTATTTTTCATCTTTCATCGTTCATGTTATAACGTTGCAGCTTCAGGATCCTCATTTAGATTCACATGAAGGCCGAAGGAAAGAAAAGATCAATAACCCAGAGATACGTCTTTGACTACAACTGGAACAGAACTTCTCCATTCAGCTCCATTCAGCTCCATGAGCTCCATGAGCTCCATTCAGCTCCATGAGCTCCATCAGCTCCATTCAGCTCCATTCAGCTCCATCAGCTCCATCAGCTCCATTCAGCTCCTTGAGCTCCATTCAGCTCCATGAGCTCCATTCAGCTCCATGAGCTCCATGAGCTCCATCAGCTCCATTCAGCTCCATCAGCTCCATTCAGCTCCATGAGCTCCATTCAGCTCCATGAGCTCCATCAGCTCCATCAGCTCCATCAGCTCCATCAGCTCCATGAGCTCCATGAGCTCCATTCAGCTCCATGAGCTCCATTCAGCTCCATTCAGCTCCATCAGCTCCATCAGCTCCATGAGCTCCATGAGCTCCATGAGCTCCATTCAGCTCCTTCAGCTCCATCAGCTCCATCAGCTCCATGAGCTCCATGAAGCTCCATGAGCTCCATTCAGCTCCATGAGCTCCATTCAGCTCCATTCAGCTCCATCAGCTCCATCAGCTCCATGAGCTCCATGAAGCTCCATGAAGCTCCATTCAGCTCCATGAGCTCCATGAGCTCCATCAGCTCCATGAGCTCAATGAGCTCAATGAACATCTTTCAAAAGTTCAGACGTTTCAGAGATACAATAGTAACTCACTTTAGATTCGTTGCATTCACGTTACAACGTGAAGCTAAAGGAACTAATTGATACTAAACATGTATTGTATGTTTTTAGAGGTTGATTAAACCTACATACTCTAGTGCTGTGAGGTAATGAGTGACCCCCACCTCTCATTCTGCATTAAATGAACTGTAAGCTGAGAAAAACCTGTTTTGGGAACTCATTTGCATGAGCAGCGAAGGCTTCCATGTCTGCACAGATACAACGAAAAAGCGCGCCAACAAAAACTCAAACTTGATCAAGAATAAATTCATTGAAGAAGATGCCAAAAAACCCAACCTCTGTTTGTTTTGTTCTGCAGAGTTTTTAGCTTCTTGGCAGCATCTCTCAGCGCTTCACTGTGTTTAGAAGATCAGAGGCTGTGACTCACCGCGCCGTCACGTTTACGCCACTAAAGAGACGCTTTGTTTACACGAGTTTAGGTAGCGGTCAAACGGGTCAGATTCAGAAGCCACGCACGCACACGCGCACACAAGTCATATAAATACTTCCACATACATATCCATGGACGCATATGCATAAACACATGCACGTGTCACCCCAATGTCCTGTTTAAATATAGATACACACGCTTGGAGTGAAATAGCAGTGTGTGTGTGTGTGTGTGTGTGTGTGTGTGTTTATGTCACGCTCTTTGTCGTCCTGCACACACTGATCTGGCGCTGGCTTCCACTAGTCAATCAACAGCTCTGTACTGTGAAACACGAGAGCCACTGAACACACACACACACACACACACACACACACACACACACACACACACACACACACACACACACACACACATTTTCGCCTTTCCTTTTCCTCTCCTCCTCTCCTCCTCTCCTCCTGTCCTCCTGTCCTTCCTAGGTGACCCCTCACTGGAGACCCTCGGTACTCAGATTTGGCCCCAGAAACCGAGTGTTTCACATCCGTCACAGTCCAGGAAAACCAGGAAAGAATAAATGAACGGAGTGGGTTTTTTAATGAACGCTGGGACTGGGCTCTGAGGAGCTGGATCCAGTCACACGGTCAGAGTTTACTCCAGTGATTTGATCCAGAAAATCGCACCCCAGCTTTATGGTTTCTGCAGGGGAAGTGGCTGAGCTGCAGATGGAACGCTGCCCGGTGGAAATCATAAGCAAGTAGAGTATGCACGTAAATGTAAACCATGCTCCAATTAAAATAAATAAATACACAAAACATTATACGTGTTTAATTCATTTTAATGTCACTGTTAAGGTGTGAATAGCTAGTTCAGCTCCAGAGGATTTGACGCCCACAGCTCTGACTTTGTTCAGCGGTTGAAATAGTTCTTTGTGTGATCGATGGTTGAATGAGATTGAGCCGGATTGTCATCCCAATAAACGGGCGTATGGGTCGTTCATGCTAGCGGCTTATTACCGCGCATATTTAAGTGCATTGTTGGACGGCGACCTCTTGTGGCCGTAGTAACAATGACTGGAGATACGGAGGAAGTCAGGTGACGTGGTATGAAGTGTAGGTCAAGGTGGATGAACAAACCAACCTATCATACAATGGTTCCTATGACACCTTCAGAAAAAGTTTCTCCTCATTTTTTCCTCTGAAAGTGAAGCAAAACGTGTCATTTTTCGCTCATTACGTGCATCAAGTCTTCTTCAATACAGCATGATGTTCATTTAGTACATTATGGTCCATTTAGAGTCAAACAGACCATAAAGCAGGGGATGCTTTAGGGCGGGGCTACACGGTGATTGACAGGTCTCTACCAGAGACGTATACGGCGTCTCTACGTCACTCCTCAGTCCAGATATGGTCACTTCCTGTTCACTGGTTGCAAAAAAAACCCCAAGAAAGGGCGACGGCCAAAGTCCAACATGGCGACGGCCAAAATATCAAACTTGAGGCTTCCAAACCACAGTCCACAAACCCACGGGTGACGTCACGATGAATATGTCCACTTCTAACGTACAGCCAAAGGCCATAACTCAAGATTTCATACGTTTCACTCACGTCTGACCGGATCAAATGATGAAGTGACGACATTTTGGACAGACATGGAAACAAAACCGCGATGTGGGAAATTCTGGTTTGTTTCTGATGTCATTTGATGACTTAGTTCAACCTTTTTCTCCTTTGTATCATAAAAACAAAAACCAGGAAAGAAAAAGAACAGATGCAAGTAACTGCGATGAAGCAGCGGGTGTTCTGGGAAAACGTGGCAGTAATTTGGTGAAACACGAGCAACACTAATAACAACAACGCTGCTGCTGTGACACCTTCCTCTTCTGTTTCTCATCATCACTTTCTCTTCTCCTCTCTCACCTGCTCGTCGTCTCCTTCACACTTTACACACACTGAAACAGATGTAAACACACACACGCACACACACACACACACATAACTCTATCCTACAAGAGTCGTGTGTGTGTGTGAGAGTGTGTGTGTGTGTGTGTGCGAGCGTGTGCTGCTGTCGCATGTGTCTTTGATTCTCTGGCTCAGTGTGCGTCCACACAGCTTTCTTAAAGGGATTTGTCTCAAAGCTACTTAACAGAAAACAAAGGACAATAAAAGTGTGTGTGTGTGTGTGTGTGTGTGTGCACATGCTGTCCAGTGTTGGGGGGGGGGGGGGAGGGAGGAGGGAGGGAGGGAGGTAGCGCCTTCTGACTTTTATTGTTATTCCACTTTTTATTCGTCTCAGATGGCGACTCTCTCCCCTGTTCACCACACACTGCCTCCTTTGTTCCCTCTCTCTTTCCCACTCTCACCCTCTCCCTCCCTGTTTTCTACCATTTCCTCTTCCCATCTTTTCTCTCTGCTTCCTTCTCTTTCCTTTCCTTCTCCTCATCCCCTCTCTTTCGCTCCCCTCTCTCTGTATTGATCTGCTGCTCTCCTCCTCACTCGGCTTTTAACATCTCAGAGATCTCCATTTTGTTCTCTTTGGCGACCCCTGTGGTGATGAGCTGTAACTGCAGGTGTATATGTGGATCTCACTTCCCAGAGATCGCTGAGAGTATTAAATGAACGCGCTTTAGTGTTTACTTTTGCAGAATGTATTCTCTCCCATAAAGTAGCCCTGAAGTGAATGACTTCGGATGAAGTGCGGACTAGACTTTACTGCCCGTGTGTTGTACTCCAATGACGTGTCGCGGTACGGCGCCGTGACGTCTCCTCTTTCCACCATTCTTGGATGTGTTGGCTGAAGTACTTTGGTATTGATTCATAGACTTCAGTTATTAGTGCATCTTTAGTGATTAGTGTTGCATGAGAAGCCTGAGACCACACTGACTGACCAAACAACAGTTTGGTGAAGGCGTTTAAATGTGCAAATAGATTGTGAACGCATCATGTAATTGGTTCATAGGTGGAGTAAGTGTGTGTTTATACAGTAAATCAGTTTGCATGTGTGAAACAGTTGTATTTGTAGATGTGGATTAAATGGATATAAATGTAGAATACATTGAACCAAAACATTCAGATCCAGTAAAGGAGCAAATGCCTGTGAGTGTAGTAAATACGGCGTTCCTTCTCTCTGAGTGGAGATCAGGTTCGTTGTGTTTTAAGGTCAGACCTGCTCCTGACCGGCAGAGGTCAAAGGTCAGTGTTTAACATGGTGGTCACCTCAGATTACCAGAGCACCGATGTCTCGGGACAAATGTACCTTCAGATGTGTTTCTTTCTCTCCATGTTTTGCTTTTTATATTATTTGCACATGGCAACGAAAGGTCACACACACACACACACACACACTCTCTCTCTCTCTCTCTCTCTCTCTCTCTCTCTCTCTCTCTCTCTCTCTCTCTCTCTCTCTCTCTCTCTCTCTCTCTCTCTCTCTCTCTCTCTCTCTCTCTCTCTCTCTCTCTCTCTCTCTCTCTCTCTCTCTCTCTCTCTCTCACACTCACAACTCTTTACCATCTCCTTGTGCGGTTTAGATCCCCATCTCCACCCCTCTTGACCTTTCACCTCTTCAAAACAGTTGGTACTCGGTTTAACCTGAGCTGTCAAGTACTATAACCTGAGGATAGCTCCAAGCACCACACACACACACACACACACACCTACACACACACACATACATCTACATACACACACACACACACATCTACACACATACATCTACACACATCTACACAGAAAGAGAAAGAATTAAACAACTCTTCCTTCTAAAACCAAATGTGCACAGAAATTCCAACTGTGCTCTTTGCACTCCCTAATTTAGATTATTTAAATATCTTTTTGCACGTCTATCGGCACAGAAAATGACAAGAAATCTGCATAATACCAACTTGAAATAAGACAAACATTACCTGCTGTATTATGTCCCCAAACTGCTTTATCATGTCATGCTCTTAGTGTTTAGAAAATGATGCATTCGTCTCCTTATTTGACTTTACTTTTAAATGAAGGTTCAACTTTTTCAACCCCAACACAAACACATTTTGTGTTATTGTATATTTAGAGGAGAAGCCGGGAGGGAAGGGGAAGAAACTGAGGGGTGAAGGTAGACGGAAGGGAACGAGGTGGAAAGGAAGGGAACGAGGTGGAAAGGAAGGGAACGAGGTGGAAAGTAAGGGAACGAGGTAGAAAGGAAGGGATCGAGGTAGAAAGGAAGGGAGGTGGAAAGGAAGGGAACGAGGTGGAAAGGAAGGGAACGAGGTGGAAAGGAAGGGAACGAGGTAGAAAGGAAGGGATCGAGGTAGAAAGGAAGGGAGGTAGAAAGGAAGGGAACGAGGTGGAAAGGAAGGGAACGAGGTAGAAAGGAAGGGAACGAGGTATAAAGGAAGGGAGGTAGAAAGGAAGGGAACGAGGTGGAAAGGAAGGGAACGAGGTGGAAAGGAAGGGAACGAGGTAGAAAGGAAGGGATCGAGGTAGAAAGGAAGGGAGGTGGAAAGGAAGGGAACGAGGTGGAAAGGAAGGGAACGAGGTAGAAAGGAAGGGAACGAGGTGGAAGGGAACGAGGTGGAAAGGAAGGGAACGAGGTGGAAAGGAAGGGAACGAGGTAGAAAGGAAGGGATCGAGGTAGAAAGGAAGGGAGGTGGAAAGGAAGGGAACGAGGTGGAAAGGAAGGGAACGAGGTGGAAAGGAAGGGAACGAGGTAGAAAGGAAGGGAACGAGGTAGAAAGGAAGGGATCGAGGTAGAAAGGAAGGGAGGTAGAAAGGAAGGGAACGAGGTGGAAAGGAAGGGAACGAGGTAGAAAGGAAGGGAACGAGGTAGAAAGGAAGGGAACGAGGTATAAAGGAAGGGAGGTAGAAAGGAAGGGAACGAGGTGGAAAGGAAGGGAACGAGGTGGAAAGGAAGGGAACGAGGTGGAAAGGAAGGGAACGAGGTGGAAAGGAAGGGAACGAGGTAGAAAGGAAGGGATCGAGGTAGAAAGGAAGGGAGGTGGAAAGGAAGGGAACGAGGTGGAAAGGAAGGGAACGAGGTAGAAAGGAAGGGAACGAGGTAGAAGGGAACGAGGTGGAAAGGAAGGGAACGAGGTGGAAAGGAAGGGAGGTGGAAAGGAAGGGAACGAGGTAGAAAGGAAGGGAGGTGGAAAGGAAGGGAACGAGGTAGAAAGGAAGGGATCGAGGTAGAAAGGAAGGGAGGTGGAAAGGAAGGGAACGAGGTGGAAAGGAAGGGAACGAGGTGGAAAGGAAGGGAACGAGGTGGAAAGGAAGGGAACGAGGTGGAAGGGAACGAGGTGGAAAGGAAGGGAACGAGGTAGAAAGGAAGGGAACAAGGTGCATGTGAGCGCTCGTATACTTGCTTTAAAAGGATGCATTTGTATGACGGGTGCTGTGTGTTCGGAAGACGAGGAAAAGCAACGGTGGGACGTTTTAAGGAGAGACTAATGGAGCTTTAATTACAACATTTTCTTTCTATGATCTCAAAGTTAACGTCCTGTCGTTCAGTCGTGGAGAATCCTAAACAGAGGAAAGTAGAGACGGAGAAAGGTCCGGGAAAGAAGGAGAAAGAAGGGAGAGGTAGTGAAAGTGTGATTGCTGTGGAGCTGTTTATGTTGGCGGTGGTGTTAATGGGTTAATGTGCCTGAGAACACTGGGACCAGTCTGAGCAGTCTCACTGGGTCGGACCTCCGGGTCGTACATGATGCACACGTTACCTGGACGCCCACAACAGCCCCCCCCCCTTTACCTGACCAGATGTGCCTGAATATATGATGACAAGCTGAAGAGAAAGGAGACAGAGATGGATAGAGGGAGAGAGGAGGGGGGGGGATTACTTTGTGTCCTCTCTGGTGTTGTTTGTTGGTCTTAATGGGCCTGGGAACACTTAAAGCACTTAAAACCAGTCTGACCAGCTTGACCTGCAGGTCACACGGGTTAAAAGCCTTCTGCTGACAGACAGGATGACAGGGAGGGAGGGGAGGCAGTAAGGAAGCAGGAGTAAAGGGGTAAAGGGGAAAGGTGGGAGATTGGTGCGGAGAGGAGACAAAGACGAAGGTGAGGGAGGATGAGGTGGGGAGGAAAGGCCTGAGGAGAAGAGCAGAGATGGAACCTGGCATCTGATTTTGAATTATTACAGATATCTTGTGAATGACAGGACAGAAATACAAACAAAAACATTTCATTTCTGCTCAACTTAATGTTTTTATACGTCAGTAAAGTTTATTAAAGTTACATATTTGAGTTCCAGTTGAGATTATAGTTAAACTGATGCATATGTCTGCGTCACCTTCTGACATTCAGATAAAATCATTAAAAAAACATCCTATCAATATCAATGCAATTTGAACACATTTATTTCTTGTTAAACACACGTTTGTTTATGCTAATTAATCAGTGACCTAAGTGATATCAGTACAACTGTCACCAGCATCATTCATCAAGATACCTTATATCTTGATGAATGATGCTGGTGATATCTTATGTGTGTGAAAACCTAAAGTTAACCCCCGAAACACACGGAAACTAAGGAAGAACTTTTTCATAAGACGTCATACGAACCTAGCTAGCTGTTTCCCCCTGCTTCCAGTCTTTATGCTAAGCTAAGCTACGTCCTAGCTCAAAGCTCCATATTTTAAACAAAAAGTGGTATCAGTCTTCTGACTCCTGGCAAGAAAAAAGCAAATCGCTTGGCAGATTTAACTTTGTTTTAACTCTCTTTAAGTTTAGAGTCTCACGGCCTTTAAAGGTCCTGCTTCAGTTGGACGCTAGTGGTCATAAGGAAGAAAAG
>NW_027466525.1:800000-880000 GCF_050575085.1 Anarhichas minor
GGTGTGTTCATGGCTCCCTGGTGATCGAGAGGTTAAGTTGCTGATCATTAGCCACAACGTCTCTTATTTGCTTCCAGCCGGGGACCTTTTGTTGTGTCCCCTCTGTCTCTCCTGTCAGATGTAAAGTCATAGAGCATCCCAAAGAATGTAGAAAGAAATGCTAGCGCTGTAAAACACAACTTCAACAGCTTCAAGACAGGAAGTGACACAAGAACGCTCTACTTTCATGTTTACGTATCTTCCCCCCCCCCCCCCCAGGTGTTGGCTCCTCCACCGTTGTGGCGTTTTCGGCGTTCCTCAACGGCGACTACCCCCCTGCTGACCTGACCGGAGACATCACCGTGTCCTACAGCTCACCGACAGGTAAACACTTACACGCACCCACCCACGCACGCACGCACGCACGCACGCACGCACGCACGCACGCACGCACGCACGCAGAGTGAAGTCAAAGCTTCATGTGTTAAAGCTGCATTCTCTCTCGTGTCCACCAGGGGGCGACTCCTCTGGTTGTATAGAAGTCTATGAGAAAATGACTCTACTTCTCTCTTGATTTATTACCTCAGTAAACATTGTAAACATGAGTTTATGGTCTCAATCTATAGTTTCAAGTCTTCTTCAATACAGCATGATGTTCATTTAGTACATTATGGTCCATTTAGAGTCAAACAGACCATAAAGCAGAGGATGCTTTAGGGCGGGGCTACACAGTGACCGTATGTATACGGCATCTCTACGTTACTGCTCCGTCCATATATGGTCACTTCCTGTTCATTCAAGGCTTCAGAACATCAGTCCACAAACCACGATGTTTGTGACGTCCACTTCTCATAAACATCACATCCAGTGTTGTGTAACGACGCTACCGCTGCTAACAGAGCGCCGACTTGACGTAAGGCCATCTGGGCTCTTTTCCAGACGAGCCCGGTTCATCCCCCCGCTCCCTCCGGCCGTCTGTTTCCAGGCGCTGCAATAATTCTGGAAGATATTACTTTCCCTCTTGACAAACTAACAAAACCACTCTTTATTTCAAAATGTCACAGACGTCCTTTTTTTAAATACTGATTTCAGCGATTGTTGAAAAAGCACGTCATGAAAAATACAAAAATAAATCAGTGTTTTCATGGCTATTGTTTCCTTCGGATTACATTTTCTTTGGCAGGGTTCTGCTGGCGGAACGGTTCCCCCTCCCCAGAAGCACATTTAATGTGAAATGTCTGGAAATATGTGCTTCTTTTTTCTGTCCAGCTTTATTGTGATGCTAAAAATAGCCTGAAATGGGCCTTTTGAAGCCGAGCAGCTGGGGTGGAGCGCGTTAGGGGGCTGATCTCGTGTTTTGGAAAGAGACCTGCTGGACTGGAGGTAGAGTTGGGAAGAGGTTTATTAAAAGTTGGAGCAAGAAGAGGCCTGCAAGGAAAGGAAAAAAAGTCAAGAGAACCGAGATGAGGTATAGGGTAGGAGTTAGACGAGGGGAAGGAGGTGAGTTAAGCCCGAGTGAAGAGGAGGAAAAGGGAGGAACGTTACAAGAGTGTTGAAGACCAAGGAGAGCATTAAGGAGGTTTAAGTTGACCCCTCACCAGGCCTGTGCGTCACGTCTTTTTAAATGTATTTTTAAGATGCTTTCTTAACTCCAGTTACAGTGGAAACATGGACATAACGGTTGGAACGCTCCCCCGCAACAGCCGATGGTCACAACGTGAACACGCTTTTTGGGAAACAGCTGGTCTGAGATCAGTGTTCTTTACCATCACGCTTCCAAATATCTAATGTCACCGAGCAACCTTTGGAGGAACAGGACGCAGACGCTTCAAAAACGCTCCCTTAAAACACATCTACCGCCATTAAAACAGGAAGTCATCGGTAAAGTAGCAAAGCCCGCCTCTTGCTCGCTTTGGCTGCCTCGGTCAACTGTGATCTTTGTTGTAGCTTTTTTTAAATTCTCAATTCCCTGATTCTGTTTGTGATTCTGTGATCACAGAATCTATAGGACGCTATCCAAGGAAACTATGACACATAAAGGGTCATCACGTCATTGTGAAGTGTGAAGTGTGCAAACTTCCATCAAGCTGTTGGTGATATGTAACGATATTTAGGAGAGGAAGGCTAACGCTAGCCAGCTCTCCCAATAATGTTTCCTATTTTTGTCAGGAGGTGGCGCTAAGTGCCAAATTATATATGCCTCTATGCATCCGGACCTTCTATCACTTTGTTGGTCAATGAACTAAGTTAGCATTTGCACTTTGTTTAGCTAACATTAGCAATATCTCTGTTGAGACATCCTACATTGCCTTGGAGATAAAACCGTTACGGTTGGTCAGAAATGATCCTTAATCCCTGTCATGACTCATGTGTGCACTACCTAATGATAGAGATGACTAGTCTGAATGTAAATCAAGGCACTGTACCATACGGTCGAGTCCTCGTGAAAGATATTTACCAAACTGAAAGGCCGTATCATTGAGTCCAGCCAGCTATCATGGTGTCTCTCGGTGTTGCCATCATTCTGACACTCTGCGTCCAGATTGTGGCAACAGAAGATAAAATAGTCGCCAGCTGAGAGTCTGAGTCTTACAAACCGCTGTGCAGTGTTTGGCCGTCCGATAAGCCTTTAAACGCTGTTACTCAGCCTCACTTTCTGGATCGTGTTTCACGTCTCACCCCCCCCCCCCCCCCCGACTGCTTTAACTCGGGGTATGTTTTTGGTCTGTATCCTCGCTCTTAAACTCTGGTGGTGAGCTGCAAAGTGGTCATCTTAAGAGCACAGATGAGTGTGTGTGTGGTTGTGTTTTCCTGCAGCGCTAATCTACATTAATGCCTCGTCTCCATCTCGTCCTCTAAACGCTCTCCTGGTATGGGAGGAATGCATCACTTTGTCTCCGTCTCTTTCTTTCCGTCTCTGCTCCCCACCCAGGGGTGACGATTACGCCTTAACACCACAACTCCACCTCCGCCCCTCGTAACACCGTCCCACCCAGTGGCTACTGTGCCCGTCTTTAAAGACCCACAAAAGGCTTTGACATTTAAGAAGACTGTCGACTCCTTAAGCCCTTCAAAGGAGGCCTCGGCAGGTCCCCGTAGCTGTTACAATCTAGAGAGAATTTCATTAGCACACCCTGACAATAATAAGCTTCACACAAACACACCTCGGAGGGATCAAGTGGTCAAGTTGGCACTCGCAGCACACTCGCAGAAGATCAGTTGAGCGGGTAACTTCCATAAAACACGAGGCCGGCCGTGATTCATCGTCCGCTCGGCCAGTTCATGTGGGAACCCGGTGGAGCTGGCTGGCGGTGTTTTATTGTTTTCTCCCGTTTCATTGAGCTCGCCAGAGAGACGCCATCTCGTTGTGTTGATGGGAGGCTGCGGTGCTCTGGTTAGAGGTCCGTCCTTGTTTAACAGGAAGCTCTCTGTCGGCCAGCTCAAGTCGTTGGTGTCGCTAGTTGCGTCTGCCAAGCAGATCGTGTTCTCAGCCCCGTTTGTTTGTTCGCTCACAACAGAGACTCAGTGACGGAGAGTTAGAACTAGTGGTTATATATTGTTTGTGATGGATTTTTCATAGGATTTCATTTTGGCTGAACTGCTGCACTTTGTCTTTGATTGTCTGATAATATATCAAATATTTTCTGCAAATGCACATTTAAATCTATTTTTCTTCTGATAAACTTGAGAGGCTTTGAATCGTCTTCAGATGAGTTGAGTTATTTATTTCATGTTGATTCTTTGTGTTGTTAATTCCCCTTATCTTCTCTGGGTTGATGAGGCATCTTAGACTTCAGTGTAAATCTCCTTGATCTTTTTTAAAAATATGCAACTGTAGCATCTTTTTGAAGGAGACACAAGTAAATAGACTCATTTCCTTACTAGTAGAAAGGCCAGTGCATGCGGGGGTTTGACAAATTCAACAATAAGTTAAGGACAGCCGTCGAAGAAAAGACATGAAGGAAATTTTGAAAGCTGAGATATTTTATTCAAACAATTATAGCATTTGGGTTTCTTTATTCAATTATACAAAAGAACACCTTCTCAGCCGTCTCCGCTGTTACTGATATCATGAAGGCTTGCAGTCATGAAACACCAGCTAATGGATCCACAACTTCACTCATTTCGGTCTAATTTCTCAGCCGTTGCAGGAGGTTTGAGAACAGGAAAGACTGATTGAACACTGGCTGGCAGCAGGCCAGGAGTGGCTACCGTGTGTGTGTGTGTGTGTGTGTGTGTGTGTGTGTGTGTGTGTGTGTGTGTGTGTGTGTGTGTGTGTGTGTGTGTGTGTGTGTGTGTGTGTGTGTGTGTGTGTGTGTGTGTGTGTGTGTGTGTGTGAGCGCCTTCCTGCTCCATTTGACGTGTCCTATAGGTTTAACTGCAGCTTTCACTCAACATCGATGCTTTTAGTTCTTTCTCACTTATTATTTTTTCCCTCCCTTCCTCTTCGTGTTGTTCTAGCCGTTTGATTTTTCTTTTTCTCATTTCATCCCCGTCGACTTCTTTTCTTCGGCGGTGCAGAGTGGTCAGAAAAGGGTCGAGACAAAGTAATGACAGAAAGTGTGTTTTGGGATTAGATAACGCTGCTCAATATGAACGTATTTAAGGATGGTGTTGAAGTCATCAGGGTTGGATCAGCCATACAAACCCCACCTCCGTGCTAATGCGCTGCTGTATTAAAGATGATGAGATATGAGAGCGTTTCTTACACAGAAACCTGTTTTAATTAAAGTAGAGAGCACCGTAAATCACCACTCAGGCCTCAGACGCACACGAGGAGGTTAGTGATGCTGTATTTGAGTGGATCCAGTTTAATAGGAGACAATATATTGTTTGCTTGACATGAAATGATAATTATATATAACAATTCAATAAAAGACCGAATCCTGCCAGAGTTATTACAGGAAAGAGACGCAGCAGTAAGGAAGCGTGACTCTCGTCGGGTTTAATAACGTGTGAACCCTCTGACTCAGCACCTCGGTGCCTTTTCATTGCCCCCCCGCTACCTGCCATCTGCTTCTCATTCAACCTTCGCAGGAAATCCTCTTCGACCAATCAAATCGGGCCCTAATCTGCCAGACTTCTATTGCGGCGGCCCAAAGGTTAGAGAAGCAGGAGGCTGTTTGTTTGAATCCCGCAGCAGCTGGAGGAGATCTGGCCGTGAGGATAAAAGATGCTCTCCGTTACCGACAGAAGTTCATAGTTTCCTTTAAGCATTTTCTAAATATTGCTCCTCTGATTGACAGATAGGAAACTCCTCGAAATAGGACACAAAAGAAGTTTTTAATTTTTGACTTCCACATGAAAGTTTATAAAAAACCCTCCGTAGATATCTACACGTAGCATGAGCGCTTTGTGGAGACCTCAGGCTGTTCTCATACAGCTTAGCTTAGCTTAACCAAACCTCTGCTACGCTGACACCAGGTGCTATATGATATAATGAAACTAGTATTGCACGATGTTGAGAATGTAATATTGCATATGATCTGGATATTATTGTTCCCAGTAGAGGACAGTTGAGGTGTTCACTGTCGTCAGTATGAATATTTCTGAAGTACGGTTCCTTCTCTTGAGTCAAGAGTTGAACTCTTTCAGAAGCGTAGATGTCTTTTTTCTCCACATTCCGTCAGACCAGTTTTTATACTCGCCCCTCAACGAGCAGCTCTTCAGATTTTTTTGGTATTTGGACGTCTTATCATATTCGGGATCGGTTTGGCTCTCTGCTCTCCTCCAGCGGTACTTTCCAAGTGTGCGGGAAGCAGAACAAAGCAGAGTGTTTCAGTTTGTGTATGAATCCATATGCAGGGAGAAGGAGGTTTCCCAGGGAATCCCCTCCTCTCCAGCTCTCCAGTGGTTTCACTCTGAATACATCTAGAGAGGAGTGATACCTCGCCTCTGTTTCTGGGATCTTTGTCTGAATCTTCTCCTTTTAACCTTTAACTCTCCTCCTCTTCCTCTCTGCAGAGCTTAATCCTAAAGGTAAGTGTTTGGTTTGTAGAGCTAGATAGAATAGAGCAAGTAGAAACACACACACACACACACAAGTAAAAAGACAAAGATGCACTGTAGACATGCACGTATAAATGTATCTGCTGTATTTTGAGACGTACATTTCAAAATTCTCTTTCACACAAATAATAAAACTACACTGTATGCATTCCAACACACACACACACACACACACACACACACACACACACACTACTGTATATACAGGAAGAGACCACTGCCTACTGTTTATGTTCCTGCAACTTGATACTTGGCAAAGGTCTGTACACACACACACTCACACACACACACACACACACACACACACACACACACACACACTTCCTCACCGTATGGAATAAATAAATATCCATTTATATTCTTTTATACTCTGAGCAGTTTACACAGAAATATCATCTGTTCCACATACACACATACAGGCGTACGGAAACACATTGATTCGCATGTTTCAGCGCCGCCACACACACACACACACACACGCACACACACACACACATATTCCTGCAGTAGTGTTCCTAGTTGTCAGCCAGTGTTTGTTTTAGTCCGTCTGAGTTTGTGTGCTTTGATACAGAATAGGATGTCCTGTAATCTATAGTGGGCTTAGAGGCCCTACAGTAACACACACACACACACACACACACACACACACACACACACACACACACACACACACACACACAGTAGTGTACCTCCGCTCCTAACTCCAAATTATGTTCAGATGCAGATATTTTGCATCAACCAAATACATTCTAGGGTAAACGTAACCTGCCAAAAGGTTTTCCTCATAATTGTTCTGCAGATAGCTGTTATAGCTGCGTCAGTTAGCGTCATTTGTGTCAATGTGAAATATATCAGAGATATATCAGAGATAGCCTCTGTCAGCCATGTTTTCTTGCACGGCTAACGCAGCCGCAGCCTCGTCTTCTCTCCGCTGCATTTCTTCGGCCGCTCTGGCTCCAATAAATACGGCTGAATGTCAGAGTTAAGTTGTGATTCAACAAACATATCTCTTCTAAATGGTTACTTTGCCTATTTAAGATGAGAACAGTTGATGCAAAAATGGTTGCCATTTTTTTTTAAACAGTGTGTCCCCAGAAATTGTGTTTGAGAAACCCTGATGTAGAGCGTGGTGCGACCCAGAGGCGCAGACTATAAACTCTAAATCAGAAACAGCCTGTAGTTCTTCCTTGTGTCCAGCTACGTCGCTGTCGTGTCTAATGACGGCGCTGGATGCAGGAAGAACAACATTTCTCCGTCGATACAGCAGCAATTTATCGCTTCCACAGACTGCATTTACCATCAACACCGATCACACACGTACATTAACCCCTTTACACTCCAGGAAAAGATCTCGGTCATTATCACACAACAGAAATGTCGGATCACTTGGAAGCTGAAAGACAGAGATGTGCGACAAAGAACAACATTTATCCAGAAACCCACACCTGGACTTCCTGTCTCAGTGGGCCGTTTAACGCTCATCACCCAACGCAGAATAGCTGCACATTAATGAACAGGATTTGTAGAAGACCGAGCCGTGCTGTGACTGAGTGTATCACAGAGGAAACGATAAAAAGACACGCGCACACACACACACACACACAGACACACACACACACACACACACACACACACACACACATACATAAAGAATGAACATATGTGGTCTTTCCCTGTACACACTAAATCACACACACATGGCTGACATCACTGCAGCTGTGGTAAGAACCTGATCCTGTACAGTGGTCCTCTACTCAAATAAACTCTATGGTCCCCTCCTTCACACACACACACACACACACACACACACACACACACACACACACACACACACACACACACACACACAGCAGCGGTGCTAAATTCAGGCGACATCCACACGACTAAACGTGCTTCTTTTTAAAACGCGTATCTTCTGCTACGTTTAGCCGATGGGCCACGCTACTCAGGCGTTCTGCAACCCATGAAAACGGAGACATTTGGAAACGCTGCTGATGCCGTCTTAGTTTGAAAACTCAGAGGTTGCGTTGTAGTGTGGACGGGCAGAAACGGGAACCTTTTATAAATAATTATTTATTATTATTATTTATTTAGTATTGTTGTATCAAACCTGTCACGATAGAACAAAAGTCCAAACTTAGACACCACTACTTTAAATTGTGATTAAGATATAACTTTATTAATCCCTTTCATTAAGATTACAACAGAACAGCAAAAAACAATAGAATAAATATATAAACATATATGAACAACAGAAAACCAATTATTGTAAAGTGATACTGACACTGCAAAATAGAACACCATAGCAATAAGAGTAAGTAAATATACAATGTAACGCTTTTCACTAGAAAAAAATTAATAAAACACCAAATATTAAATGTGTCTAACGGCTCATAATCACAAACTTGCAGGATAAGTATTCGTGTTATAAAATGAATATACACACACTCAGACACCACTACTTTGACTTGTGATTAATTCTCCTTTAATAAAGGTATAATCTTAAATACATTGTTTTATAACGTAACATGCACCGGTACTTTACCCCGTGGCCGGTGCGCGGTCTGTATTTATGCTAGTTTGATTGATTTTATTATTACATTTTTTCCCGTCCACATTCTGCATAGACCCGCCTACTCTGCCTCTGATTGGCTCGTACTCGTACTTTGTAAGATTATTGCTGACAAACAACATTGTTGGAAGGTTGGTCGGGTTTATGATTTCAACCAGATATGAATGTTTTCATAAGGACGGCAGAGTTCATGTAGAATTATGCACGTTGTCTCTATGGATGGAATAAAATAATAGATCTGCTGGAGATTTAAATAATAATTAACAGATATGTTAATTATTATTTAACATATCAACAACATATCAACAACTGTTGATATGGCACTGATAATGGCATTTAATCACCAGACTTTGAAGTCGATATTATTATTAATAATAATAATAATAATAATAATAAACAGGAGAAGAACCTCTTCGTCGGTGCTCGGGCCCTAATAAATGTGAATAAAGTTTAGAGTCAAAGGGGATAAAGATCTCAGGCAGATGTGGTTTGTGGGTTCATATCAGGCTTTTGGGGACACAGCAGCAGTTTTGTGTTTGCTGATACAGAGCAGGTTGACTTATGGCTTACATTTGTTGCTGTAATTATATATTCAACAGAATACAGATGTCTGGAGGCCCGAAACAGCCTCACATGTGTTGGAAATTATGCTTTTTTATTTTTATAAGGAAGTTTGCGTTGAGAAATTGTACTAAAACACACGCTGGTCGTGCAGGTAAATCTCTGTGAGGGTAGCCTGGGAATGTACAGCACACACACACACACACACACACACACACACACACACACACACACACACACACACACACACTGATAATGAGTAAATGGTTTGAATCTGAGATGGAAACATGTTAGCCAACCTTTCATGACCTCACTCCCTTCCTCTTCCTCCATTTCACCTTCTGTCCTTCCATCCCTTCTTTAATGTCTCCTCCGTTGTCGAGTCATCTGTTTTAATCTCATTCATCTCCATCTCTTGTTTCCTCTCCCTCCCAGTGTCACTGACACTTTTTATTGCGCTGCTTATATCCCCCCCCCCCATCACCAACACCTGAGGAACAGAGTTTCTTGTTTTCATGTTAAAACCCTCACAGCAGGCTGTTTCCACCACAGACTGTAGTAGACGTAGTCGTCGTGACGTCACTCGTTGGTTTGTGGACTGACGTTATGAAGCCTCCAGTTCTGTGATTTTGCCGTCACCATCTTGTTTTTTTGGTACCAATGATATATAATATATAATATAACTTCATATCTTAATGATTCAAAATATAAGGTGATTAAAAATGTCAGTACGTCGATCCAGAACTCAGGAGATAAACGTTTAAGTGTCATCATCACTGTGAGCGTCACTCCTCCAACACGGAGGAAGAGTTTCTCACTTCTGATTTTAAAATTGAGTGAACTTACTATACCTTCACTTTGACAACATGTGGATTTAAGCCTCTCTGTTGTGTTTGTTGCGGAACTTTTGAATGAACCAGGTCAAAGAGTCAGTGAGCAATGAAGAGAGAAAAGAGGACCACAGTCCTTCTTCCTCTCTGAAACTCTCTCTCTTCTTCTTACTGTTTATCTTGCCTCCACGTCCTCTCTTCTTCTCTCTCTCCGCCTCCGTTCATGTAGTCAAACCTAAATTGAATTATTCACATAATCATGTAATAATTGCATGTCTGGTGCACAGTAGTTGGAGGTAATTATCACTATCTGTAACCACCTGGAACGTTCCATGATTCATCCGTCCCCTCCCTCCCACCTCGGCCGTCGTCTCTTGTAGTATTTCCCTCCCCCCTCCCAGTCGTTAGTTCACCCCCCCCCCCCCCCCCCCCCCCCCCGGGTCCCTCGCTCCATCTCTTCTTAACAACTGTTTTCCTCCATCACCCCTTTCCCTTCGCTCTGTTATTCTAGCTAAGTGTAGATTTCTGCCAAGCTCAGCACTGCTTAAGCTCAGGACATATATTATAGTTGGCCCTTAACTCCCCCCCCCCACACACACACCCCCCCCTCCCCCCCCCCCCTACTTTTTTTTTTTTTTTTTTTTTTTTACAAAACTTCCTTTTCGTCTCCTCGACAAACACTCCTCCAAACCTGGTGTTGACGTTGAGTCTCTCGGCCTCGTAGCGCTCAGATGCTCTTGTAATGTGAATATCTGCAGTGTTGACGGTGTTAATGAATGTTAACGCGGCGGCTGTTTGGAGAGAAAGAAGACGACGTGCCGACCGCCTTTGATTCGCTGTCGGGGAGTTCTGAGGAGATGGATGCCACTTTAGGGAAGTGGGCTGTGAAGAGCAGGGAGGCTGGAGAATAGTGTGAAATAATGCAGAATTCAGTCGTTATTATTAATATTAGTAGTTGTAGTAGTCGTAGTAGTCGTTGTAGTTGTAGTAGTAGTAGTAGTAGTCGTAGTTGTAGTAGTCGTAGTAGTCATAGTTGTAGTTGTAGTAGTAGTAGTAGTCGTAGTTGTAGTAGTAGTCATAGTAGTCGTTGTAGTTGTAGTAGTAGTAGTAGTCGTAGTTGTAGTAGTAGTCATAGTAGTCGTTGTAGTTGTAGTAGTAGTAGTAGTCGTAGTTGTAGTAGTAGTCATAGTAGTCGTTGTAGTTGTAGTAGTAGTCGTAGTTGTAGTAGTAGTCATAGTAGTAGTAGTTGCAGCAATTATAGTTCCAGTAGAGGCTTTTCCAAAATAGAAAAATAAAATGTATATTTTCCAACTTCTCTGTTGACCAAAATAAGTAAATGTAATGAAGTCATGATCACTATTTATTTTTCACTTTTTAAATTGCAAACAAATACATAACCCTGACAAAGGGATCCGATGGAGAAAATGCAAAATAAAATCTTTCATTTTTGGTATATTTTCTCTCCTCTCTCCTCAGGAGTTCCCAGGGTTCTCCAGTCCAGGTTCCGTCTTCCTCTGGCGTTGCTGTGTGTTCCGTCCTCTCCGGCCAAAACCACCAAGTTTAAGATCACCGTGGACACCAACCAGCCACCGGTCGACCTCAACTCCGTCTTCCCGGGTAAAAACGCACATCCACACACTCTCAACACGCAGCCATGCCGTTCTCACTTTCACAAACAATCGAGGATTCTGCATTTGAATCACTCGTTTTTCTATAAATCTAAACACATTGTTCAGTTTAAGACTGAGGAGACATCCGTGTGAAGTTTGGCATGTTGTTTTTGAATACGTGAGCGCACACCTCTGATCCTTTGTATTGCTGCTGGTGCTGGTCGGCATGTTGATGAAGGTGGACCTGCAGGTTCACTGTGATTGGGGTGCATAAGTGCGTTTACTCTGGCAGGTATGGTGAAATGCAGTGCACTATAAAGGTCATCAGCTGCCATCAGCATTCATATCTATACAACCAATGTGTTCAGGATTACTATGCAAGTGTGTGCGTTGTGTTCACAGTGTCCTGCATGGTAGTGTGCTAACGGACGTCTCTGAAATGGGACACAGCATTTGAGGAAAATAAGAAAGGCACTCTAAAAGAAGAAAAATACTTTGATTTACACATAGTTTAGTAAGTGGGAAAGGGAATTATTTTACATCATCAAACCTTCAGAATGTACGTACAGCTCTCGAGATAACAGCTGCTTCATTGCTTCACAGCTGTATCTGTGTGTGATGGTTGTGTTCTCACACAAGGTGGCGCAGGTTCAAACCCCGGTGTTTGTTCTGAGCATCAGAGATTAATCACCGAAGGTGCTCAGATTCTACAATCTACTTTTTTTAAGGCTGGCATTATAGTTCACGTAAAGGGAAAGAGAAGTGAGTGCGTTACACGAAGTGAACGGAAACCCCGGAGAGGGAATGAGAGAACGTGTATACATTGACACGAGTAATCAATTGTTATGCATCTCTGTATGTGGTTGTGTATTTATGTCAGTGTGTTTATGCGTGTTTATTTATTTGTGATTGTGTGTGTGATTGTGTGTGTGTGTGTGATCCAGCCCTGGGAATCTCTGTTCTGTTTCCCAGTTATCTGACAATCGGCTACAATCAGCAGCTCCGACGTCCAAACACACTCTGCTCATAAAGAGGCATTTGTTTAAGCCCGCTTGTATGTGAACAGTGTGACTGTATCTTGTTCACCTTTCTGTTGTTGTTGTTGGCGTCTCGCATCGTGATAGGCCGTCCTATCTGTCTCATCGCGCTGCCGTCTGTCTCTCTCTGCAGAGTTTTCAGCGAAATCCGAAGATAAGGACGGGAATAGTTTGGCTTTCCACTTCCTGTCAGGAGCGACGGTGACCGTGCTGGCCTCCAAGACCTCCCGTGAGTCCTGACAACAACACCTCAACCCACTACTATTTCATCCTTAAACCCTATTCAACCATTTAGATATCTTTAAATACCTTTCTGCAACCTTTTAATGCTGATACATTATTTTATGTCTTTCCTCACTTCACTACACATTTCATTTGTCAGAGCGTTACCGCATCCAGAGCGACCGTTTTCAGGACATGTGGCTGGTGGTGAAGGAGTTGGTCCAGAGGTTCGACCAGCATTTCTCCAAACTGGGAGTCAAAGACTTCAAGAAGAGCTTCAGCGGGCCGCTCCCCCTGCAGGAGTACTTCCTGACTGTAGACCACCACTTCCAGGTACGCGCCGAAGCCGGTGCCCCAGTTGACCTTAAGAGAGCTAAACAAGCATTCCCAAGTAAACAGGAAGTTGTCTTGTCTCCCTGTGTGTGTGTGTGTGTGTGTGTGTGTGTGTGTGTGTGTGTGTGTGTGTGTGTGTGTGTGTGTGTGTGTGTGTGTGTGTGTGTGTGTGTGTGTGTTAGCTGCGTGTCAGTGCTCGGCAGTACCAGGATCTGCTGTCAGAGCGGGCCGTCCAGTTCAGAGCCATCCAGCGCCGCCTGCTGACCCGATTCAAAGACAAAACCCCGGCGCCGCTGCAGAACCTGGACACACTGCTGGACGCCACTTACAGCCAGGTCGGAGGACACGCACACACACACACACACACACACACACACACACACGGGTCACATGGGGGACACCTGGATGGGGGGGTGATCGGAGGGGACAGCTTGTCCGATGCGACCTCGAGTCGTTTCCTGAAGTGGAACGTCTTTTGGGAAAAGGAGCAATTTGAGGTGGTTGATGTGAGCGACTGCACCACAGACTGTATATCACAAGTGGACATAGTCGCCATTTTGGATTACGGCCGTTGCCATGTTGGGTTTTCTTTGCCAACAAAAGTGACATAGAGACACCGTATTACGTCTCTGGTGTTGCTGGCTTTTGTATATATATACACTTTATATATATATATATATTATATTATATTTTTATTTGTCTGACCCGTGGAGGTAAAGTTTACCTCTGAGAGTATTTCCCACTGTCCCGCTCTCTTTTGCTGTCTTTCATTAACTCACGCAAAAACACACACACACACACACACACACACAGACACATACACACACACAGCGATGACGTGTTAGTGTAGATTTACAGTGTGAGAGCTGTATTCTGCTGATTTATGGACTTCCTCCCTTTTGGTGATTAGCTGTGAGCTCACACCCAGTTGGACAGAAACACAAAGTCACGTTAGTTTAAACAGACGCAACCTGTTACGGACACACTTGTAGCTGCACGCCCATGTGTGGACACTCTCTAGCTCTGTGTGTGTGTGTGTGTGTGTGTGTGTGTGTGTGTGTGTGTGTGTGTGTGTGTGTGTGTGTGTGTGTGTGTGTGTGTGGTTGAGGTCCATGCAAAGCTGATTTTGAAACAAAGCAGCCGTTATGCTTTTGTCTCGCCCTTTGTTTAAGTTTGACGTATGGGAGGGTGGAACTGCTTTTATTGTCTCTGTGGTAGTGTGTGTGTGTGTGTGTGTGTGTGTGTCTGAGGCAAAGTGATGGTTCCTTGCCGCTGCTTGTTTACTCTAGAGGCCGACTCGGCGGTCATCCGCTCCACCGTCCATTAGCTACTCGTTAGCGTAGCGAGGCCGCGTGACATCATCTCTTCATTAGCTGTGAGAGCCGTCGGTACGTCAGCGCTCGGCTCCCCGTGATCACAGCCGCTCTCTCCGTCCAGCAGCTCTTAACAATGCATTAATCTAGCGCACGGTAACTTCCACCGAGTTCAGCGAGAGGGAATGAATGAGCTTGTTGAAGTTTCTTAATGCCGTTCTAACCCAAATAAACAGTGATCACCTCGGGTTTGGCTGCGATCTCCCAGGGAGCCAGTTCTTAAGTTAAATGTTAATGTCCTCACTGTTTCATTTCTACCGCCTGAACACTTTAATCAATCGTACTTCAAGCAATCGTACTTCATCAGCAATGTTTCTGTAGGCGCGAAAGACAGAGACAAACAGAAAATCCACATTTAAAAGGTCATTTGAATACATAGTGAAACTCAATCTATTTAGTTTAACTTAAAACTTGAGTTAGTTTTCAACCGCACGGAGCTGATGCGACGAGGACACGCTTTGATCTTTTAGGACATCGCGTGTTTTCCTGGCAGCCATCTTCTTATTGTTTATATATAACATATCCCCTCTGTTGTATGAGAGACACACGTAGGGACCATGATGCACAGTGACTGATAGACCGTCATAGGATCTGCTGGTAGAAGTCACCGTATTATCTTTCCCACATCTATTCATCTCTAAAAAACTTTGTGAAACTTCTTCAAACTTTGAGTCTTAATGCCAGTTAATCACTAATGCCATTAATGCTTTCTGCTGTCACTCCTGTCCATCACCCCTTTCTTCCTCTCCCTCTCTCTCTCTCTCCCTCCGTCTTCCTCTCTTCCCGCTATCCGAGTGGCTCGTATGCGGGAAGTTTCTGACACACTATACACTCTGTAATGTATACACGCCCGCCATAATGGAGGCTATCGACGGCTGGTCGGAAGAGTGATGAATGCGTCAAATTAATAATTCATGTCAGTATTAGGAGTCGTGCTGTGAGGGCCAGCTCAGCAAGTTTGTCTTCTGGACGGATTTCATGAGGATACATCACATCCTCTTTCCTAATAGAAGGCTAGCAGAGGAGTCGGATAAGCTTAAATTTAAATATGATGATTTACAGGGTTTATTTTGTCTCTATGGATTTTCTTTCCTTCATTTCTATCAATTTTCCATTTTATTTCTCATTCTTTTTAAGTGTATTTTCTTATTTCTTTAAGTCTTTGTTGGGATTTTTTCTTCTTCTCCTTTTTCTATTCTTGTTTCGTACCTTCTTGCTTTTTCTTTTGACAAGTAGACGGTAAACAAACGTTTTAATTTAAAATAAACAGTGAACCTTTTAGATTCCCATTTTTATTAGTTGCACATTTTACGTTGCTCAAAGGCACTTCAGTGGTCTTGAAACAGGAAGGTACTTCTCCCACGCAATCTTTGTTTTAAACTTAATTGATGAGTTCCTGCTCAATAAACCAGGTGAAGCCTCACAGGACTCTTTTATAAAGTAGACTCCTTCCAGCAATCACACTGTTGTTAGAGCGCTGGAGGAATGTGTGGCCAATCAGGAATGCTGGTGAACCAGGCACCTCTTTCATTTTGGGCCCGGAGGAATGTCTGCAGGGTAAATTGTCTGCATCAATCTTAGGTGACGGGGTGGGGCGGGGGGTTTCCCCCTCGTTAGCGGTGTGTGTCTCCACATGCAGCGGCCGGCCATCGCCGACGAGCCGCCAGGAGATAAGAGGAGCGAGCTCCCTGAGAGGATACTCTGTGGTCCGCCGCACATTTCTTGCAGCCGAGGATAATATTTCCATTGTTTATGCTGCCTTTTTATGAGCCCAATATTTTATTCATGAATTCCTGAGAGGCCGAACTTCACATGTGTGTGAGTGTAAAGCGCGGGGGGAACTTTGTTTTTCCATCCGTCGACCGCAGTGGCTGCACTCCAAAAAAATAATCCACCCGACGTTTGAAACCACTCGGCCGGCCGAATGTGATTGATTGAGCTCCAGGACAGAGCGAGACCCATGAATGATTGTTTGTTATGTGTCAAAGTGACCGGGGGAGAAGACAAACCTGAATCCACCACGTTGTTTGGTCATCGGGGGTCCTTTGCAGTCTATCTGTCCTGGTACGAGGTGTTTGTCTCTCCCCCGTCACTCCTTAAAAAGCCATCCGTCACAGCAGCCCCTGTGTTTTACACTCTCCCCTCTAACTGGTGTTTGATTAATCTGTGGCAGCCAGAGGCTAGCCTGGCGCTAGTGCGCCTCGGCTAACTAGCTCGCTAACCTCTCAAATTCAGGGGGAAACCCAGGACTGCCACTCAAAGACATACAAAAAGGAGTTTTTCGGAAATGGATGCTGAGAGGCCAAAGGGGGCGGAACAAAAGGGAGAGTTTCCATAAATATTTCCCCCCGGTGCCGTTTCCTTCTGGAGGTGAAACGTCCGTTGTTTGTTAGTATTAGCATTAGCACAAGGCTAGCGAGCCCTGACGTGGGCGGGGGAGACTCGGGGAGCCGGGCCCGGCCGGGCCGAGCCGAGCCTCCCTGTAATTACGAGTTCAAACGCTGGAAGAGGGGGAGGCTCGCTGACTGATGGGGTGACTGACAGGCCGTCCAGGGGCCTCGCAGGGCCCCTAATGGAGGCTTCTGGGAGACAGCCTCTTGATTTATCTGGCCCCAAATGGAGCTCTAAACATGGCTAAACACAGATCCCACTGTGGAGCGCAGGACCACCACCATTAACAGTCGGGCCTCTCACTCTGTGTGTGTGTGTGTGTGTGTGTGTGTGTGTGTGTGTGTGTGTCTAAGAGCGCATGAGGAAGTGTGCATTTCAAGTATGTATATATATGTACGTGTGTTTCATTTGGCCGTTTTTTCACATTCATGACTGTGTGTTTATTAATGTGTGTAATCATATTTCAGTAGATTGTGTGTGTCTGCACGCACATAGACATCAGTGACGTTGTTCATTGACTGTGTGTGTGTGTGTGTGTGTGTGTGTGTGTGTGGGTGTGTGTATTTAAGTAGATTATATCTGCTTTTTTACCTCCTGTTTTTATGTGCACTAGAGGTTTTTAGGGGTCCAAACATTTGGACCAAATTAAAAAACGCTCTTT
Organism: Anarhichas minor; assembly: GCF_050575085.1. Taxonomy (NCBI): domain Eukaryota; kingdom Metazoa; phylum Chordata; class Actinopteri; order Perciformes; family Anarhichadidae; genus Anarhichas; species Anarhichas minor. The sequence continues at coordinate 817,579 of NW_027466525.1, forward strand.
TGGAGAAAACGACTGAAACCCGGTGTGCAAAAATACACTTTCAGCAAAAGAGACCTGATCTGAGGACAGTCGCTATAGACCCAAGCAGCTCGCCCCACTCGCCTCTCTCTCTCTCGCTAACCGGACACACAAACCTCCAAGAAGAGGAGAAACGACGTCCTGCTTTAGTCCAGGTTCTCACGCAAAGGCACTGGATCAAATTCTCCCACAGGGGGTCCATTGAGGGTCCACAAACAGACGTGAAGACGGGCTCATGTCATTAACGGAAGACAATCGTCTCTCGCACTCACTGCTCATATTTGTGAATAAAAGTTGTGCAGTTTGAATAATGAAACCTGCTGGACATTAGTCAGCTTCTAAGAGACATTTATAGTGAGGATTGCAAGTGACAAACATTTGTCAGGGGGTCTGAAGTGTCAATCAAGGGGTCTCGGACTCTGGACTCGAGGATAACTGGAGGAAGAGAAGCAGCAGAATGGTACTTAACAAGCCTGTGATCAGGATCAGAGAGAACATCTGGTGAGATCCAAACCTGATCAACACATGCAGACCTGCAGCAATGCAACCTGAACGCTGGTAGGATACAGGAGGATCATGACGCATGCACTCTTGTCACAGTTGACTGGTTGGTGTCATGTTTGCACATTAACAAGTGTGTGTTCATGTAGAACAGAGAGTGTGTGTGTGTGTGTGTGAATGGCAGGCTCTTAGGTGCCCTGTGTGTTTGTGTATCAGATTAAAGGGCCGACGGGAGCCGAGAAACTTCCTCTCCCTCTCTCTCTCTCTCTCTCTCAGTCATTCCTCCCCAAGGACATGTTTCACCCCAGGTACACACACATTTACACCCTTCAGTGCCTCTCTCTCTCTCTCTCTCTCTCTCTCTCTCTCTCTCTCTCTCTCTCTCTCTCTCTCTCTCTCTCTCTCTCTCCGTCCTACACACACACACACACACACACTGAGGCTGAATGGAGCACAGAGGGGTGATGGTGGTCTGGTTTGTTTTCCTTTAGACAGTCTGTTTATGTGACTGTCTGTCTTATCACTGAATGGCTGTCTTTCATTCAGCTGACTGACACTCAATGGTCTGTGTGTGTGTGTGTGTGTGTGTGTGTGTGTGTCCTGAGTGAGGGATTTAGTCTTATCCCTCGATGAAGAGCCACAGCAAACAGCTCTAGCTGTGTACAGGCCCACGGAGTGTTGTTCCAGGTGTTTGCTGAAGTCGAGTAGTACAACTAGTTACTTTAAAGGTATAATGTGCAAGAATTTCCTAAAAAAACAAGTATTTACTGATAAAAAAACAATCCATCTCAATCCTCATTTATGTTAGAGAGTGAAGCGTGTGGATGTGTTTATCTGTGCGTTAGGACGTGACTGCTGTGAAACAATCAGAAAATACAGTTTCTTTTGATTCCTGGCTTTGTTCTCACCACAGACTGGATATTAGAAGTGGAGGCATCATCGTGACGTCACCTGTTGTTTTGTGGACTGACGTTTGGAAGCCTAGAGTTTGGTGATTTCACCGTCGCCATCTTGTTTTATTTGCAGCCGTTTAACAGAAGTTACCAAGTGACCATATCTGGACTGCGGAGGAGTGAAGTAGACTCTGTATACGTCTCTGGTAGAGACCTGTCAATCACTGTGTAGCCCCGCCCTAAAGCATCCCCTGCTTTATGGTCTGTTTGACTCTAAATGGACCATAATGTACTAAATGAACATCATGCTCATCTATTGCCGCCTGGTTCTCACCAACGCCGGTCCCTCTCTCTTCCTCTCTGGCTCGCCTGTTGAGCCAGAGAGGAAGGTCGTACAAACTGATAATGTGAGAACATATTCTACCTTTTTAAAGGTGCACGATCAGGGATGAGGAGATTGGGTCGATACCCTCTCAACGGCTCTCAACATGTCGACGTTGAGCCGGCGGCTCACATGCACTAAAAGCACTGGTGGCCGGCTCAACACAAGAAAGAACAGAGAGAGAGAGACTCCACTATATCTTCACATAGCTCAGGTGTTTGCTGCTTTATGTTCAGCTACAAGTCAAATCGTTCACCGTGTACATCAGAGTTTCATTCATTTAAAAGCATGAATGTTTGTAGAAGTTTGTAGTGAGTTTAATCTATTCATCCGCTTCAAAACTTTTTGTGATGAGCAAACCCCTGTTTCATTATTTAGGGTTTAAATTACGCCTCCGTTCAATTTCTAGGTAGCATTAGGTCATTAAAAGGTCTGTTCACAGTTAAAACCGTGTCAGGTTTAGCTTTGTTGAAGCTCGTTACATCAGTAGGATCAGATGACTTCTCTCTGATAGAACTTTGGTTGTCAGCCCAAACCGAATCAGCCCCGCCCTGAACACCGGTCTGGCTCTGATTTCTCTCTATTCCTTCTGGCTTCATCATTTTTTTTATCTTGCCCAGATTGGAATCAGGTTCGATGCTCATTAAATGCCGCAGCGGTTGCGGGCGGGACGACACGCAATCCACATCGGTTCCAGTAGGGTCAGTTCAGATATCTTTTGGGGGGGGACCCGCGAAAGTCGTGTAAAAACAATCACAGAAGGACGAGAGCGAGGAGGAAACATCTGTACTGTTCTTTATCAGACAGACGCAGACGACCTGCCAGAGGATTTCCTCATAGATGTGGTGGCAGCTGGAGGAGGCTTTATTATTAACACATGGATGTGGTGGTGGTGGGGGGGAACAAAGACAACACAAAGAATGAGAATACTAGATATACCAACTATAAAGATGAGGAGGGAACTGAACTACAGGAGAGACGGATGAAATGCAAAGAGTTTAAGAGATGCAAAGAAACAAAACATGGAAGAGATGGATGGAAACACAATGCAACTCTGTTTTTACGTTTAGTTGACGGTGCAGGACAGATGTTGATGAGATGGACATACAAAGATGTGTCTTTCTGTTGTGAATCAAAGATTGTGAAACAGGAGAAGAGATGAACTCCACAGAGACTTAAGAAATATGAAAAGAGAGATTTGAATGAGGCAGACGGAGAGAGAGTGGTGGATGATCTCCTCTTCCTCCGGCTCTCCTTCCTGCCCTCTGATCTCACAGCTGAAAGAATCAAAGAACAAATCTGACTTTTATTGTCTGATTTTATTGCCTATTGATCTGCTTCCATCTGTCTGCTGTCTGCCCTGCGACCGACGGAGAGATCCGAGCTCTCCATCAGAGAAGAGGACGTTTACTGAGGGCGAGGACGCTGCATATCAGGCTGTTCTCTCACAGCGTCCGTAGTAATCCTTTTATTATAGATTATAGATATACGAGTACGTAGGGACGGGTATCGTTAGGATTATATCCATACTAGTACTCTCATCGGTTTGGTTCCTTATCGATACTCTTATCGGTTCTTTTTGATTATTTTGTGAGAAAAAAAGACGAATAATTAAGAAAATAATCAACATTTCTTTATTCTTCTTCTATGGAAACAAAGTTTTTCTTGAGCAGCAACACAAGAAGTTCTAAAATCTTTATCTCAGCAAATCAATGATCTCAGTGATTATCTTTCATTGATGATCCTGTTCTTGTGATCAAACTCCGTATGACATCACTACCGTATGACATCACTACCGTATGACATCACTACCGTTACCTGAGGGCTGCTCCACAGACAGACTGATGTTCTGCTTGTTGGTCACATGTTGTGATGAATTTACTTGTGAGGGTTTTATTGTGTTTGAGACGACCAGAGTTCTACAATGTTTCCTTCTCTCTGATCATGATGTGAGTCTCACGCTGTACTGAGAGGAGACAGAGAGACAGAGACAAAGAGACCGAGAGACAAAGAGACAAAGACAAAGAGACAAAGACACATACAGAAAGAGACAGAGAGAGAGACAAAGAGACAGAGAGAGGATGTTTGAGTACTAAGAAAGTACCGATAGCAGAACTGTTAACACTGATACTCTGGGTTTTTACTCATTTAGAACTGGTTCCTGGTTAGAAGTGAGTTTCGGGGGGGCATCTCTATAGTATGTAATCCACGTAATCATGAACCAGGAGCTATAAAGAGAGCAAAAACACACACAGGTGGGAGGGTCCAATATAAAACGGTCTTTCTCAGGAGACTGCTGTTTTCTGCCTGATGTGAAATGAGAAGTTAAGGTTAACTTCGTACTAAAGTTTTGTCACTTCTGTAGTTATTATAACCTTAAACCCTCTTTTCCTAAAACTAACCAAGTAGGTTTTTTTTCTAAACCTGACTGAGCTTGTGCACATACATCTGTGTTTCTGGAGGGTCTAACCCACAAACAACCCAGTCACTTTGTTTTGTGGGCTGCCTGGATCACAACACATGTGATTCAACAAGCCAATCAGATTTGTCTCCCCTCACTACTGTATGTCACATGTAGGCTCATTAGAATATACCGCCCGCTTAACTTCCTTTACATGTACATTTTTCTTACAAGCCAATCACAGCTGACTGGCCTTTTTCGGGAGGGATGTCTTAAAGAGACAGGCGCTAAAACGGCGCGTTTCAGACAGACGGTGAATACAGGTTTATTCAGACAGACAGTATGAGACAAATAATGTGTTTCCTGAACATTAAAGCATGTGAACATGTTCCTGTAGAAACCCCAAAATACAAGGATGAACCTGGAAATGAGCATGAAATGTCACCTTTAAAGGAAGGACTTAAAGACGCAGTGTAAGAAATAAATACTCAAACAAAGCTGCAGATCAATCAGTGGAATAGATAAAGCACAGGAGGAAACAATCAGATGACTCAGCATGAGGACGAGGAACTAGTTCAAAACAGGATGAAGATTAAAAACAAGAGTTGAACAGAGAATTGATGAAACCTTGAGTGAACTGTTAAATGAGAGGAAGTCAAACATTAGAAGATAATCGGTACAGTGTGAGTTTAAAGGCTAATTCATTATTCATAATTCCTTTAGTCCCCTGAAGAGACAGTCATCCGTCCTGCTGTGCTCCAGTTAGAGTTTATATATTCAAACTGGAGTCCTGGCCGGTGCCTGAATGAAGAAAAGGTTTCCCACCATGCTTACCGCATCATTTCTCATTGTGTCCTGTTGCTGGGCGCCGAGCAGAGATTTAATAAATCATCCATGTTGGAAAGCTTTCACGCTGAGAGGAGATTAGAGAATTACAGCCTGCAGCTTTAATTAAACCGTCTGATGGTTCAGTGCCAACAGTCCAGGCCTGACCTGGGAAACCTGTAACTCCACCATCATCTGGACCCGCCTCGATGAAGACCTGGATCCCACTTCATTCGGCCTGGTGTCAAAGGTCAGCGCTGACCTCGTGTCGTGGTTTCAAAACTTCACTTCTGAGTGTAGCAGAGAGAAACCGCAGCAGGGCGCTCTGGTCGTGGGAAGCTTTTTTTGTTTGGCCGCAGAGTAAATGAAATCAACTTCGCAGCTCCCGAGCCGGTGTGTGGAGTTTCACGCTGTCGGCCATGTCGACCACAGACTGTAAACTCGTATGCTTTCAATGACGTTACGAGTCAAGAGACCACAGGGAAAGGGTGATTGGAAACATCCATCTGCTGCGTCTCTGGTCTCCACTAGTGGCAGTGAGTGGAGTAAGACACATTGAAGCAGGCTTTTCAGTGTCAAAAACACACTTCAGAGTGATGCTCATTGTAATATGAAGCAAGGAAAAGTAAACGCTCCTTGAACCACAACGTCCCACAACCTGGGTTTTATACACAAACTATTTCCTGTTTCCTGGTTAATACAACAACAGGAAAAACTGGTGCATACGTAAACTAAAAACGCTGATATGTACAAAATATACGTATCACTGCAGATACATGAGAGTCCTTTAGAATTCATGCAGTTCTGGGAGTCGGCAGCGATTCAAAACTCAGCAGCACAACTTCCTCTTGGCTCCCCAAATTCATCTGTTTCATGGATGAATGCCCTGTTCTTAAAATGGCTGATTAGCATTTAGCCCATTAAGGCCCCGATCACACAGAGATGCGTCGCTACAGGACTCGCCAGCTGAGAAACAATCCCTCGGCGAAGCAGCTGATGATGGTGGAGATCAAATGTAAATAACGGGGAGAGAATGGATTCAATGCAGACATGGAGCTCTCTGTGTGGAATGAGGAGGAGGAGGGGTGGAATGAAATAGTTAATAGTAGTTAAAATCATCAGCTTTCGTCTGCCTTCGTTCCCACCTCATCGACCGACATCTAAACAGGAAGTCAGTGAAGCCCTCCTCTTGTTCGTGTTGATCGGCGGCCGGAGCCAAGTGTCACATTGACGAGCTGAGGAAAGTTGAGAATGTTATGAAAGCGAAACACGTCTTGGTGTGATGGCACAAGTGTATCTGGAATAGTTCTAGATTTTAACCGTCTTCCTTCACTTCGATGCACAAGGTTTGAAATGCTGACGTAACAACACAGAACTGTTCTGTTACCTTTGAGTGATCCGTGACTTTATTACTATAAATGATATGAAGGATAACACAACATGGAATCAGTTTAACGGGCCTAACGACGTTAGTTTGTTTATACGATGAAGAATCATCACATCAGCAGACTGAACTTTTAGGCTAAAAACACGTTTTGACTGAAGCTGAAGTTGTACCTTTTAAAAAACAACTCCCGGGACAAAAGATGTCTTCATTTAAAAAACTATATATAAATATATCTCCCTAGTCTCCCCTATCTGTAATAAAGGCTGTAAATGCACCAGAACTCTTAAAAGTGAACCTCTAAAGTAAAGTAAGTCAGAGGATTAGATTAATAAACAGGGTTTAAGTGACTAAATGTTAATACTCACGATGATATGAAGTAAAGTAAGTTTGTTAAATTAATCTGCAACATGAATAAAAGTAGTTTTTTTAAGGACAAAGTTTATGTTGGAGTGGACATTAAAGTGGATTTATTTATAATAAGATTATTCATTATTATTATCCAAGTTCAAACCCTGAAATCAAAGTGAATATTGTTTCTGTTATCAGTCCCGTTGTGTTTAATGTCTGATCCCAGGTCAGCGCAGACTAATCACTCTTTGTTTAAAACCAGCAGGGCTCTGTCTGCAGGTCAGTAGAGGATACACCCCAAATAATAAGATCACACACACACACACACACACACACACACACACACACACACACTGTGTCAACATGATGGAGGACATTTTCCACGTGTATCTGATTTTTTTTTGATGAATAAATTCCTCTTGCTGATGGAAAATGCCATTTCAACAATGACCAGTGTGTGTGTGTGTGTGTGTGTGTGTGCGTGTGAGCGCGTGTGTGTGTGTGAGCGTGTGTGTGTGTGTGTGTGTGTGTGTGTGTGTGTGTGCGTGCGTGAGCGTGTGAGTGTGCGTGCGTGCGTGTCATTCCATTATTTAATTAGCTGTAAATATAGCGGTGCACGCAGCGCGTCATGCGGTCTGCATCTATGGAAAACCATATGCACAATGGGACAAAGTCTGGCAGCCTGTGTAGCTGTAATACGGTGGAACAATGTATACAGATCTGCATTCAGAGCTGTGGCTAATGGATTTCTGGGCGCAGGCTGGAGAACGTGTGTTTATGTCTCCGTTCTAAGTAGCAGATCAATGTGGAGCCGCAAGCAAATGAGAATCTTGAGAGTTTTAGTCATGTGCTACTGGTTCCTGCTTTTTGTTATGCATAAAAAAATACTCACTTTTATTATTACTGATACGTTTCATCAGAAGATATAATTATGAGAAGGGAGTAAAGATTTTCAGCCATGTCAAAGGATCACGGACTGTTTATAAGAAGTGGACGTAGTCATCGTGACGTCGCTCGTTGGTTTGTGGACTGATGTTTTGAAGCCTCGAGTTCGGGGATTTTGCCGTCGCCATCTTGGATTATGACCATGTTGTTGTTTTTTGCAACCAGTGAACAGGAAGTGACCATATCTGGACTGAGGTGGAGTGACGTAGAGACGCCGTATACGTCTCTGGTAGAGACCTGTCAATCACCGTGTAGCCCCGCCCTAAAGCATCCCCTGCTTTATGGTCTGTTTGACTCTAAATGGACCATAATGTACTAAATGAACATCATGCTGTATTGAAGAAGACTTGAAACTAGAGATTGAGACCATAAACTCATGTTTACAATGTTTACTGAGGTAATAAATCAAGAGAGAAGTAGAGTCATTTTCTCATAGACTTCTATACAACCAGAGGAGTCGCCCCCTGGTGGACATTAGAGAGAAGGCAGCTTTAACACTTGAAGCATCGGCTTCGCTCTGCAGAACCGGAGGTTGTCGCCTACACAGGATGTATAGACGTGCTCAGTTAAGGAGCAACTGGACTCGATGAAGGCTTCCTCAGTTCCTCTCAGCCTTTCGCGCGGGTAAAAAAATCTTCATCATCGGTCCGATTTCCCTTTAGAGGCGAAATATCTTCAAATAAATCGACAGCAAGTCCTCCGACACTCCTACAATGCTTCCATCACCCGGCTCTCTATTTCCATTAAGACGCGTTGGGCTTTGATTTGATTTTTCACAGAATATCAAAGTATAAAATAAAGAACCCTCTCAATCCTTTCGGCCTTGTTGCTGTCTGGAGGGAATTTGTCCCTCGCTTTAAAAGTGTCCTCCAGACTACTTATGGAGGATGGGACCAGGGATTTTCTAGCAGAAGGCTGTTGGTTCGAGACCGGTGTTTATGTTTTGTTTACATAAATACAAGTATATTGTGTGTGTGTGTGTGTGTGTGTGTGTGTGTGTGCGTGTGCGTGCCACCAGTGTGTTTGATCGGATTAGCTGTAATTAGCTTAGCATCAAGCTATGTTATCGGTGTGTTAGCATCACAATAGCATTAACATCGGCCCAATTGACTTCACATTAGCACTTTTAGCTTTTTGATTAGCTTTCGGCTCCTACAGCTGTAAGTTTATGGAATTATGACTCGGCCTGCCAAAGCTCCTCAGCTCCAAATTAGTGTTGTTTTCACCGGGACCAAAACCATCACCTCAGACCTGGCTCTCTCTCTCTCTCTCTCTGTGTGTGTGTGTGTGTGTGTGTGTGTGTGTGTGTTGGCTTCTCAGGTCTCTCTGGTCTGGACTGCATCAAGTGTGTGGTTCAATGTTGGACCGTGGGGACACTGAGTGTGTACAGGTTGTGTGTAGGTGAGCAAGGGTTGTGCATGCGTTTCTGCATCAGTGTGTGCGTAGGTTTGTGTTTGTGTGTGCAACATTCTGGGACAACTTTTTTTCTCTTTCTCCGTCAGACGAAAACAGTTTTCTTTATTTTTTCAGCAGCTTCTCTTCATTCAGCATGAAAAGTCACACAAATTGCAAAGCCATGGTGCATTATGGGTCATCTAAGTGTGATTAGTAGCATCTGTAGCAAAGTGTTTCTTGAACCTGAGAGCCAGAGAGCCCTCAGACACACAGTTCTACACCTACAGACGGAGATCACTAAACCCTGTCAAGGACTCCAACATTATTCAACTTATTGTCCGTGTTTCTCAAAGGTCTTAGCTGAAGTGTTCTGATGTGACGATGAAAAACACAGTAAAATATCAGTAAAACAAAAAGAAGCTTTGACTTAGTGGAGGAAAAAAAAGGTGGAAAAGATGTTTGTGTGTGTGTCTGTCTGTCTGTGTGTGTGTGTGTCTGTGTGTGTGTCTGTGTCTGTCTGTCTGTCTGTCTGTCTGTCTGTCTGTCTCTGTGTGTGTGTGTGTCTGTCTCTGTGTGTGTGTGTGTGTGTGTGTCTGTCTCTGTGTGTGTGTGTCTGTCTCTGTGTGTGTCTGTCTCTGTGTGTGTGTGTGTGTGTGTGTGTGTCTGTGTGTCTCTCTGTGTGTGTCTCTGTGTGTGTGTCTGTCTCTGTGTGTCTGTCTCTGTGTGTGTGTGTGTGTCTGTGTGTGTCTCTGTGTGTGTGTGTGTGTCTGTGTGTGTCTGTCTCTGTGTGTGTGTGTGTGTGTGTGTGTGTGTGTCTGTGTGTGTCTGTGTGTGTCTGTCTCTGTGTGTGTCTGTCTCTGTGTGTGTGTGTGTGTGTGTGTCTGTGTGTGTCTCTGTGTGTGTGTGTGTGTCTGTGTGTGTCTGTCTCTGTGTGTGTGTGTGTGTGTCTGTGTGTGTCTGTCTCTGTGTGTGTGTGTGTGTCTGTGTGTGTGTGTCTCTGTGTGTGGTGCTAATTTGTAGTCAGGATCTCTCTGTGTTTTGTCTGCCAAGATTAGACTGCCTTGTTTTGGTCTCTGACCACAAGTAACAATACTCAACACACACGTGCACTAAGCAACACACACACACTCTCACACACACACACACACACACACACACACACACACACACACACACACACTGTCCTACCCGGTCGTCTTTCATCACGTAAAGCAGTGACAGTAATGTGATCGGCTGCATGTTTAAACATGCAGCATATAGTGTTTGGTATCCAGCTGTGTCGTGATAACCAGGGTTTGGAAAATGACATTTCATTTGACCTGTAAGTCCTGTAAGGACACTCCTGTCCAAAGAGAAGTGCAGTTCATAGATCATTGTCGTAGCGAGGAACCACAACAAACGTGTATCTCCGCTGGAGGGAAGGGAGGCACGGGAGAACCAGAACCAGGACTGAGAGGTTCAGACTGTCAGACCCTGCTGCAGTAACATGAGAGGTTTTCTAAAGAGTCTGGTGAAACACTACCACTTTAGTCCACAGGGGGCGACAGAATCAACACTAAATGAAAGTTCTTTGTTGTAACTTTAAATAATGACAATTAAATCACGTTTGTCGTATATTCTAATTACAGTGAGCTCTGCAGATCCTGAGAACTACCAATATGTAACAGACGTTCTCCAGCCATCATAAGGACACTAGGCGACTTAATGCATTATTTTAGTGTGCTCGGAATATAATAACTCAATAAACAAGATGCTTCTTGTTTCTGTGGCTTCTGCTCTGATCTTTTCAAACACTTGAGCATTTCAACGTATTGATTACAAAGACTAACAGCATCCTATGAACAGCCGGCTACAGACCGTAGCTTCCTCATGATGACCAGGAATCTGGTGTTTTTTGTTCTCTATTTCTCAAATCACAAGCTTCGGCTAATGTTACAGGAACATATTACTAACAGGACGTTGTAATGTTTTATTACACTCATTTCTCCCGCTGTTGTTTCCTCGTGGAGCAGCAAACAACACAGTGATGACAAACCTCCAGAGAAGCCTTCTGCTAAAGGCCTATTGATCTGTGCTTAACGCGTGAATTCACCTGTTTTTATTAAGAGGTTATGATCGTGAAACTGTCCAGATCTTGTATTTCACACAGTTAGCCATCAGTTCTCCCGACCTGCTCCTCTGTGAACATGTAGCTGATGTGAGTTTGGGGATGAACCCGTCATTTGGCTTTTTTAAAGTCAAATGTAAATAATATCAGACACAAAAGCAGCCAGAATGAATCAGATCCACAGAGCACAACGGCTGCCGGACACACAGCTGGACGCACATCTGTGTGTGTGTGTGTGTGTGTGTGTGTGTGTGTGTGTGTGTGTGTGTGTGTGTGTGTGTGTGTGTGTGTGTGTGTGTGTGTGTGTGTGTGTGTGTGTGTGTGTGTGTGTGTGTGTGTGCGCGCGTGCGTGCGGAGAAGTACTTCTTTACAAATGCACACATGTATCAAAATGTGCATACAGTATGTGTGTTATCATGCAAACAACCTGCCGTGTGTGTTCGTTTACCATATGCGTGTGCACGTGTGCAGCCTGGGAGGTTAGTGTGAACTGTTAATGACAGGCCTGTGTGTGTGTGTGTGTGTGTAATGAGTAGAGAGAAAGGTTCTGTGTGATTATAGGCCTCCTCTTATGACCAGAGAGACTAAATATGGCTTCAGACTAAACACTGTCCCACACACACACACATTGGTAACGTACAGCACATATGAAGAGAAAAGTCTGAAAATAACAGGTAGATATTTTTATGATTTCTATGAGTTATCTTCAGCGTGTTTCTGAGTGTGACCTGCAGATCATCATCACGTCCCAAAGTGCTTTGATTAGTCGTGTCATCGGGTGTCTTCGTGTTATTCCAGCGTGAATAATTGCGATTAGATCCGCAGAGTTTGACTCCAGACTGCAGAGTCCATTTCAAGACAAATAAAGCCTCGCGCTTGAACTCATGTGCTCGGATTCTAGTTTAAAGTTGCAGATGATTCCAACGATAAGAGAACTTTACACGTTTACTGAGACATCAGTAGAAAAGATAACAGAAATCAGTCGTCACTCAGACACTCGGGTGTCCCTCAATAGAAAGATCACCTGGTCGGAGTGACACCAGAAACACCTGGTGGCATCTATAGGAATGACTTTATCATCAGAGTATGAACCGACCCTGTCTCTTAACGTTAACATACGACTGAACTACATTCTCAGTTACGCATTGTGTTCAGGATTATGGATGCAGCTTGAAAACACGTGATCGACGTTAACGAAACAAAAGTACTTGGTTAGGTTTATAAAACATTCTGTTTATTAAGTACCTTTGTTACATTGTTCAAGTTGAGGACACAACATATAACATGGACATAAAAATAATGAAACACAGAACATGAACAGTGATCTCCTGAGTGAAAGTCTTTAGTACAACAAAAGCAAACGAAAATACGTGCTTTAAAATATGTTTTAATATATGTGATGCGAGTACAGGTCACTGTGGTGCAGTAGAAAGTACACAGAGTACACAACCAGTTTTGAGTTTATGTGAGTGTGTGTGCGTGTGTGTCAGGCGTGTCGGTGTGTATTTTCTTGCACCATTGAACTCTTCGACGGGCCAACAAAGTTCATATATATTTTGCTTTTGAGGAAGGTTTAAAGCAAACACACACACACACACACACACACACACAGACAGAGGCTCCGCACTCGCAGCTGTTCTGGTGGAACGGGCCCTTGGGTTAAGTCACATCACATGCTATTAATACGCGTTCGCTAACAGTGTATGTCGCGTGTGTGTGTGCACGCAAAGTCTCTTTGGGAGCGTGTGTGTGTGTTTGTGCACGCGCTTCAGTCTGATTTGATTTAAGTGCCTTGCTTCAGGGCGTGAGTGTGTGTGGTGTCAGTGTATCTGTTTGAACTTTGACCCTGACCACACTTCCAAACAGCTGTATCAGCCCTCTTTATTGTGTGTGTGTGTGTGTGTGTGTGTGTGTGTGTGTGTGTGTGTGTGTGTGTGTGTGTGTGTGTGTGTGTGTGTGTGTGTGTGTGTGTGTGTGTGTGTGTGTGTGTGTGTGTGTGTGTGTGTGTGTGTGTGTGTGTGTGTGCGTGTGCTTCAGAGATCTATATCCTTCTTCTCCACCTCCAAGTTTCCTCTCACCTGGCCCGACCTCCACATGCAGGCGCTGTGATGTCACCTCCAGATGTTTCAGTGCAGTTTGATAACAGAAAACGTTTCGTTGGGATTCTTTCACAGAACAAGAGCGCAACAAGATTCCCTGGTTAGGTTTAGTGATGAGTTTCGGCAGCCTGTTCCTCCACCCGCCCTCCTCTTCATGCAAAATTCACGAACTATGGAAATGTATTTATGACACGTCAAAATCAAACTTCATCCGTTTTCCTTCAAAGCGTAATGCAGTTTCATTGTTGCAGACCATCTGTAATGAAGGTGACGTGCATGTTGCTGATTCACAGGTTGCAGTGCGTCACAATATGACCGATACTGTACGGTGGGAATTTGCATAATCAAGCTTTGGACTCCTGTGAACCAAACCAGTGTCAGAAGAGACTAAAACCACAAACACGAACTGTTGATGTGCATCAGAAGCCCTCCTAAAGGTTGATGTGATTCCACCACTAGTGTCTCCTCCTCCTTTCCCACGTTGAGTTCTTCAGTGATCTCTTGCTTAATGTCCATGCACTGCAGTGTGTTCCTCTTGTATTTTGCGTGCGGGAACAAAGGTTCGGTGACCAGAGTTGTTCTTGTGATACAGTTGAGACTAAATGTGCTGCCAGGTGTGACTGAGATCTGCCTCGAGTGTATACGTAGACACAATCTGGATATTTCTAGACACAAGATACTCCGTCTGGTCGGGGCCAAGTCCTCCAGTCCAGCCTCCACCCAGAACCCCCTCTCTCCTCCAGCTGGACCGACCAAACCCCCTCATTATTTCAGTCCTGGGTGGGCCTGGACTCCGTGTGTGTGTGTGTGTGTGTGTGTGTGTGTGTGTGTGTGTGTGTGTGTGTGTGTGTGTGTGTGTGTGTGTGTGTGTGTGTGTGTGTGTGTGTGTGTGTGTGTGTGTGTGTGTGTGTGTGTGTGTGTGTGTGTGTGTTTGAGGTCACCTCTGAACCTGTCGAGGTCAGCTCCCACAGCCCCCGGGGCTACTGGTGGCCTGGGACTCAGCCCGGGTGTTAATCCCAGGTTGGGTGTCACTGCGGTGGGTCATGCTCTGTAATTTAGTCCCCTGCTCCGTCTGGGGCCTCCGGGGCCCTCAGGACCACCCAGCAAACTGCAGCAACCGCCTACCTCAGCGTGTGTGTGTGTGAGAAACGGAGAGGGTGTGTGGATTTAAGGTTTTGTAAAATGTTGTTTTTTTGTCAGTGAGTGCTAATGCATGTGGGCAGGAGACACTTAAGACCGTGTGTGTGTGTGTACGTGTGTGTGTACAACATACATGTGTTTTGAGGTTGTGTTTGGGAGGATTCTTCTGGCAGACTAAATATGGTGGCACGGGTAACTGAACACACTGTTCAATAGGTTTGTGTTTAATTGAACCTCCCGTTGTAGTTCCTCTTAAAGCTACAGGTCTCATTCTATCGTGTCACATTCAAAGTGTGCTGTTTGTAAACGTGAGGATTTCCTCTATTTTTTAAGAATAAAGTTCTTTAATCAAAGAGGGGGGGGGGGGGGCTCTGGGGAGTGATGGGGCGAGGGCGTGTTTTCTCACACACGCCCTATCAGTGCAGAATAAAGCTCTTTGTTTGGCGACCGTGTGAACACGCGTGTCAAAGAAAAGCAGACGGGCCTCCCTCTCGCCGCCTCGCCGTCCCAGAGAAAACACAAGAGCTGAGTCGGCTCTTTGACGGGGGGGGCAGGCTCATAAATCACGCCGCCGTGTTTTAGCAAGCCGTCCGTAACCGCTAAACGACGGCCTGTTAAAGCATCTCTGACAGCCTCGATTGGGGGAGGCGGTGAGGCTTTGACTTTATTTTTCTTACCAGAGAAACTCCAGAGACTTTTTCCACTTCTTGTATTTTGAGGCGTTTAGCTCACACGCACCTGTTTCTCCTTGAAATGAGATTTTAAAAAAGCATCAAACTTCTGGATCCGACATCCGTGGTTCCAGGTCAAAGATCTGCTGGAATCTGGTCGCTGTTCCCGATAATATCAGTTTATTTTAACGAGGTGTTTTAGGTTCACACCCACTTTTCAACCGGCCTCATTCTTTTTCTGATTTCCTGCTTCTCTCAGAAAACATCAAGAACATTTTCTCCCTCGAATCTCCACTGAGAACTGAATAAACAACCTCTGTTTTCTAATTGCTCTACCGTCATCTTATTCCACATCTTTCTCCCGTCTTGTCTCCCCCCCCCCCCCCCCCCCGCGTGTCTTATCAGTGAGAGTGTAGACAGACTGTGTTATCAGTATTGTGTGTGTGCTGCTTGTTTTGACCTCAGACAATAGTGGTTACTGTCTGTCTGTCTATCAGACACGGGAGCACAGATGCTGATCTCTCCACCGTCTGTCTCCACCGTCTCTTTCTGTTCACATGAGCCGCATTAAGTTAATGAACTTCTGCCTCTTTAATGCAACTTTTACTCTCACGATTTCTAAATTTCTGAAGTATCTGTACTTGTTGGAGAACTTTCGGTGATTTTCTTTTCCCATTTACCTCCTAAAATGTACCAAATACATGCACTACTACATGTACCATGACAATATGTCTTCACATTTTCAGCTGATTGGAGCTTTTTAATAACTAATTGCTTTTATTTTAAAGAATGCTCAGGGAAACTCCATCAATCTGGCACATTAAAGTCTGTTTACATGTCTTCAGTGCTACCGCATATGTGAAAAGAGGTCTGAAGACAAGTTTGCAAATGGAAAAAATAATTAGGGATGTGGGGTTAGAAATAGACAGCCAGACCTATGTAGCCTGCTCCTCATCTCTGCTGCAGGCTGTATCAGCTGCTACTAGCATGGCGGCAAACTCTGGTTCTAATATGTGAAGCCGATGCTTCATGTGTTAAAGCTGCATTCTCTCTAGTGTCCACCAGGGGGCGACTCCTCTGGTTGTATAGAAGTCTATGAGAAAATGACTCTACTTCTCTCTTGATTTATTACCTCAGTAAACATTGTAAACATGAGTTTATGGTCTCAATCTCTAGTTTCAAGTCTTCTTCAATACAGCATGATGTTCATTTAGTACATTATGGTCCATTTAGAGTCAAACAGACCATAAAGCAGGGGATGCTTTAGGGCGGGGCTACACAGTGATTGACAGGTCTCTACCAGAGACGTATACGGCATCTCTACGTCACTCCTCCTCAGTCCAAATATGGTCACTTCCTGTTCACTGGTTGCAAAAAGGCAAGATGGCGACGGCCAAAACGCCAAACTCGAGGCTTCAAAACATCAGTCCACAAACCAATGAGTGATGTCACGACGACTACCTCCACTTCTTATAAACAGTCTATGACTGTCTGTGGTCGAGTTGCATTGTGGGTAATATATACACAAGGTTTAGACATGTAAGAAGAATACTATGGATGTATAAAGAGGACTGGATTCACTCAAACGCTGTATCCACCCACGGGTCCCGTAGAGCAAGCGCTCTAGCCCCGCCTCCCAACTGCCCGGCCTCCCGCTCATTGGACAACAGCACGGAAATAAGTGGATTTCAAGGTTTAGTGAAATGTTCTTAACTTCAGATGACAGAAGAGACGAAACACCAGGAGGAACAAAGAGGCAGAGAGGAGTCTTGGTGAAGAATGAAGCACATCTCAGTAGTGTTTAGGTTAACTCCCTGAAAACCCTTCATACCATACGCCCCTGCAGTGTTCTTGTGTGTGTGTGTGTGTGTGTGTGTGTGTGTGTGTGTGTGTGTGTGCAGGTGTTTGGCAGCAGACATCTGGATGTACAACAGCTGAAAGACAAGACACATATTTAGATATTTGGGCCTCAGCGCTCGAGTGCCTTTGCACGCATGTGTGTGTGTGTGTGTGTGTGTGTGTGTGTGTTACTGAAACAGTGAATCTGTTACGCTGCTTTCATTACTGAGGAGACCTGTACCTGTGTAAGTGAAAGCATATTTATTATTGTGTGTGTGTCTGGAAGGGATGTTAATGAAGATGTGTGTGATCATGGGTGTTTGAGTGTATGTTATTGAGTAATAGTGTGTGTGTAAGACTTCCAGAGTTTGTGTATGTAACTGTATCCGTGCGCGTGTGTGTGCGTGTCAATTAGTCATCCTACACCAGGAAATGGGCTCTGTAATTCCAGCCGTCGTTAAACACAGATTCTAATTGGCTCTTTAATTAAGACACGAAAACACTGAGCCTGTGCACACACACACACACACACACACACACACACACACACACACACACACACACACACACACCATTTGACCCCAAAATGAACCTTTCTACTGTGTTCTTTACTTCTCTCACTTCTCTTTTTCCTCCCCCCTTTCTCTCTCTGTTTGTGTCGGTCCTTTTACTTCACTCACTCTCTCTCTTCTCTCTCAGCTCGTCTTCATCACTTGATTTCTCCTTCCTGTCTTCTTCATCTCTCTCTTTCACTCCCTCTCCCTCCTCGTCTCTCTTCTTCCTCTTTTTCGTCCTCCGGTGGAACGAGGGATGTGTCCTGCCACGTTGCTTTCTGCCAAACACACCGCTGTCGTTTTCCACCAACACAGATAGTCTGTGTCTGTGTGTGTGTGTGTGTGTGTGTGTGTGTGTGTGTGTGTGTGTGTTTTCACGTGGCTCTCTGTTTGTGTGTGTGGCTTGGAGCTCATCCACGCTGCTTGCTGTGGCTAACTGAACAGGAAACATCTAATCTGTAGGCTCTGTAGAGTACACACACACACACACACACACACACACTCTCTCTCTCTCTCTCTCTCTCTCTCTCTCTCTCTCTCTCTCTCTCTCTCTCTCTCTCTCTCTCTCTCTCTCTCTCTCTCTCTCTCTCTCTCTCTCTCTCTCTCTCTCTCTCTCTCTCTCTCTCTCTCTCTCTCACTTTTACTACTACTTAGCTTCTACTGGACAGCAGCACATTCATGTTTTTGGCTGTTTACTGATATCTGAGCTGCTTCGTTACAGCGAGCCGGTCGCGGTAACGTCTCGGCAACACAACCACTTAGATAGGTTTATGAAAAACATTACTGTTGGTATTAATACGTACGTATTTTACTTGGTAAACTAAGTAAAATACGTACGTAAACTAAGTAAAATACGTACGTAAACTAAGTAAAATACGTACGTAAACTAAGTAAAATACGTACGTAAACTAAGTAAAATACGTACGTAAACTAAGTAAAATACGTACGTAAACTAAGTAAAATACGTACGTAAACTAAGTAAAATACGTACGTAAACTAAGTAAAATACGTACGTAAACTAAGTAAAATAAGTACGTAAACTAAGTAAAATACGTACGTAAACTAAGTAAAATACGTACGTAAACTAAGTAAAATACGTACGTAAACTAAGTAAAATACGTACGTAAACTAAGTAAAATACGTACGTAAACTAAGTAAAATACGTACGTAAACTAAGTAAAATACGTACGTAAACTAAGTAAAATACGTACGTAAACTAAGTAAAATAAGTACGTAAACTAAGTAAAATAAGTACGTAAACTAAGTAAAATAAGTACGTAAACTAAGTAAAATACGTACGTAAACTAAGTAAAATACGTACGTAAACTAAGTAAAATACGTACGTAAACTAAGTAAAATACGTACGTAAACTAAGTAAAATACGTACGTAAACTAAGTAAAATACTTATGGAAACATGAAAACACGTCACAAATGTCTGAAACGTAAAATAAAATAAGACGTTGTGACACTGGTCTCCTGGATGAAAGTCCTGTGTTTGTTTGATCACCTGAGAGTGTAGTGTATACTACATGTACTTCATACACTACTACGTGTATCGGATACGTTTACATTGCAGTCGGTACAGACTACTTGGCGTACGAGTAAGAACAGCATCCTTATTGCACAATGACTACCTGTGTTGGACGATGTATTGTGCCGCATATAATTGCGATAAAAGATTACATTTTATTTGTAAAAATCACAATTTATCAATTTTGCATTCAACATCCTCCGTCCCTCGCATCGGAACAGGAAAAACTATTGTTGTGATTTTAAGACCATTTAATAATACCACTGATATCATTATTATATGATACCATAATACTATGAATAAATAAGACATGAATTGATAAATCCAAACATTACAAAAAAGACTTAATACAAAGCAGTCATGTCTCCAATCTTTAGCTACGAGCAGATTTTGTAGAGGAAACGTGCAGAGAGTACATTAGTACATTAAAACATATCGTGGCTTATTGTGTGTTTCTGTTGAATCTCGTTCAATAGACGTTGTTTTTAGCAGCCACTGGTTTCAGTCACTTCTATTGAGCTCGTAAGCCAGAAACCGGACCAATCACTGATCCAGGAGGCCATGAGTCCAGCACCGGGGATCCTTGAGGTACTTGAGCTATCACCACAGGCGTGTTATTAACTCTGTTGTTGATCTTTGATGATGTGTGTGTGTGTGTGTGTGTGTGTGTGTGTGTTGGGGATTGGTGGAGAGAGAGAGGGGAAAGAGAGAGGGAATGTTTTCATCCTCAGTTCACTTTATGCTGTTTTTTGCAGTTCTATCGGTTATTCCGGTTTATCACGAGTATCGTTGTAAACGATATTTGGGGGAGATCAGCTACCGTATGGATTTACTGTCACACGTCCGTCAGCCATCAGTGACCGGGAGGATGACGTATGAAAAATGTCCTGAAATCACAAATTTATTTACATTTTGAATTACTTTGTCGCTCTATAAGTATAAGTATATATCAGCACATCTGCTGGTCTGCGTCGGTGGACGAAAGCACACGTTGACACTGTTTTTGGAAATAATGTCACTGCCAGGAGGGAAAACAAAATGTATGAATATTAGTTTATCTAGAGAACTACTTAAATCAACGTGAATGTCCACCTGCTGGCTGGTAGCTAGCTCGCTACGATGGTTAAACATATAGTGTGGACGTGTGCCTACCCCTCTAGCAGAGAGAGTAACTACAGAAACACACACTGGGAATATAAATGGTTCCTGAAAATCATTTCACCTTAAAATCTGCTTTTTTTTCAGGCTTGAATACTGTGAAGCAAAGTAGTCACACTTTCACTCTAAAGGAAGTTGGACTAAAGAAATGGTGCAATGTGGAAGCGTCCTGGTTCAGCCACAGAATCAGGTCTGGGTCCCTTTATGTCCAATCCTGACCTGATCTCAGACCAGCAGCTCCTACTGCAGGTTGTTTAAGGTCGCCGGCAGTTCAGCTGCTGTTTGCACACGAGTTAGCAGCCCGTGTGCAAAGTTGGGCAAAGTGTGTGTGTGTGTAAGGCTAAATGTGTCTTTGTGTTCTCTCAGCTGGCATCAATCAGTGTGTGTGTGGAGCTGAGCTGCTGCCAACAATGGAGCCCTTCACTGGACCTGGAGCCTTTTATCAATACACACACACACACACACACTTTGAGAGACCCCGAGGGGTGGGCGGTTGGGGTCGTGTGTGTGTGTGTGTGTGTGTGTGTGTGTGTGTGTGTGTGTGTGCGTGTGCGTGTGTGTGTTGCTTGGTATAAATCGTGTATGAGGATATCAGGAATTCATGTCGGGGTTCTGGATTGTGTGAGCCGGTTTCAGGTTTCTACCTTTTTGTGAGAACAAGTTTCTACACATTTTGGGAATCTGTCGGTATTGTCTGAAACAGTGGTGCCAACATGATGCCAGAGCCTTAGATACCAAGATGATGGTGTTTTTAAACATGAATTATATAAATGGTCCGTACGCAAAAATGAATGCTAAGCAGCCGCGTTTGGTCCTTGTTTCTTTCCTCATTGTGGTGGTCAAGGTTAGATTCAGTGTTAAAGTCTGTTTATACAGAAGACACAAAGTGCTTTATGTGAGCAGATAATAGAATCATAGAAACATTCAAAGTGCTTCTATTTATAAGGGTTATGTGTTCATTCATTGTGTGTGTGTGTGTGTGTGTGTGTGTGTGTGTGTGTGTGTGTGTGAGTGACACGGCACTCACACATGACCTCAGCTGGGACGGAGAGCTCGGGACTTTTTCGGAAACGAGGGGAAGTGAATCGGCTTTTTTTTTTTTAGCTCCGTCTGTTTACATCTCTGCATGCCAGTCTAAGAGGACGTTCTCCTGCACCTATATGTTTGGAGTTTAGTGTTACACAAATCAAAACGGCTTACTTTGGCAATTGCTGCTTAACCCCCCCCCCCACACACACACACACACACACACACACTTCACTTAGGACTCTTCCATCTCTGTTTTCTCAGTATCAGATGACGAGCGCTGGATCCATTTGTCAAACAAACTGCTGGCGTGCGTTGGCGCTCGGGCCTGCGGATCACTCATTATCGTGAACACACTCGTCCATTAGTCCCAGATCTGCTTTCACCTCTTCTTCTTTTTTTTTCTTCTCTCCGTCAGTTCATCTCTCCTCCACCTACATCTCCCGTTTCCCTCCTCCTCCTCCTCCTCTTCGTCCGACCTGTCCATTCTTGTTGTCCTTGTCACCGTCCGTCTCGCTCTGTCATCGCTCTTCTTGTTGTTTGTAATGATGGAGGGATTGACCCCCCCCCCCCCCCCCCAGACTGGAGGTCAGAGTTCACCTGGTCCCACTCCTCCTCTGTGCATTCATCACTCGCTGTGTACTAAAACCCAGAAGAACTTAAGCGCCACTTGTGCTGCTTCTTTAACCCTCGTTTTCATTTCAAAGCCGGTGTTCTGTTTCTGTTTGCTGGTCAGGTTTCTGAAGTTTCTCTGGAAAAAGACTCTGAAGATGCTGCAGAGGCCCGACGAGTGTGAGGGCGAGTCATCAGAGCTCCAGCTCCTCTGAACGCTCCCGTGTTTCGTCAGTCTGAAAATGGGATGCAAGTCCTCTATAAAGAGAGCGGCAGGGCAGTTCTGTCTGAGTGGGAATTTAATCTTAAACACAGGAAACGGCCCTGAAACTACAGGAATTATGGGTAGAAGGACGCGGATTCACTTCCTCCTCCTTGAAAACCAAACACAATGATTTTTAATCATCAATAGTTGGCGTACGATTCCAATAGATCGGACTATTTGGAAGACCGATCTCACCGGGATCTGGCTCTCGTTTCCCAGCTCTGACGTCTATGATGCTCATTTTATGAAGGAGCTGTGGACTCGATGCCCATTAAAGTGTTTACACAGGTTGTGTGAGTCTTCTGGGATGAAGCAGCGTGTTGTGGAGGGTCAGACCTCTGGGGAACCAAAGGAGATGCTGTTCCTCCCAACACAGGAATTCATTTAGTTTGTGATGTATGAAGTGATAGATTTAT
This sequence comes from Anarhichas minor, assembly GCF_050575085.1. Classification (NCBI taxonomy): domain Eukaryota; kingdom Metazoa; phylum Chordata; class Actinopteri; order Perciformes; family Anarhichadidae; genus Anarhichas; species Anarhichas minor. The sequence continues at coordinate 840,093 of NW_027466525.1, forward strand.
GAAGCGAGGGACCATCTGCAGCGTTTCTTTGAGTCTTTAATCAGTGATTCAGACGCGATGGTCGACACGACGCATTTAAGTTCGCTGAGTGTTCTTTGATTCTTGCTGTTGACATCACCTGTTTCATCTCGTTATTTAAAGTCTCAGAACAAAGCGGTACAACAGCTGTCATCCTTTCTTCTGCAAGACGGGGACTTCCCCGGGCTTTAAAAGCACCATGATTTACCCCCCCCACCACCATGATATACTGTCATCCTCCTCTCAAGAACAAGATCGTGTCAGCACTTTTATTCAGTCATCCTTCCAATGGAGATTGTTTTGCTACCGAGGTCAAGAGTGTTCAGCCCGTCCATGTGAGAGTCTCACGCTGCTGTTCACCACCGGGTCCTTTTATAAATCCTCCGGGATGCCAGTGTTGTAAACTGTCAAGCTCAACATATATTTCATTTAGACATATGGTGTGTTTATAGGATCATATTTATTGTGGAATGGTTGGTAAAGCCTGGATTACATCACTGTAAAAGTGAGAGGAAAATAAAGATAAGGTTATGGTCTTAACAGAACTGAGTCTTTCTCCAAATATAAACCACATTTCCCATAACCCCTGTTGGTTGTGATACCTTTTCCCCTGAAGAAATATGTTCCATGATAGCTTTGTGTTTTCACCATCTGCCTTCATAAGAAACGTTTAAACTTTAGCTCGGTTTCATCAAGAAGATCAGTGCCTCCACCTGTGTTGTGCCATACAGCGAACAGTGTCAAATAGAAATAACATTAACATTTGAATTATTTACAATCCCACAATTCCTATGTCATTGTGAATATGTTGTTTAGTTAAACAGGTCATTATTAGTGTGTGTTAAATGTCACATTGAGCTGCTGTTTCTTTCCACTCAAGCATGTAAAAACCCTCCCTGCCACGTTGTTATCTCCTGACTAATATATATATATATATATATATATATATATATATATATATATATATATATATATATATATATATATATATATATATATATATATATATATATATATATATATATATATATATATATATATATATATATATATATATATATATATATATATATTTAGGAGAGACGTTCACTGACTCCTCCCCCCTCCAGGTGATGGCGCTGGCGGAGGCGGCGGAGCAGAATCGTGCGCTGCTGGAGGAGGCGTTCGTCGGCCTGCGCAGCGCCACGCACCTTCTGGTGCTGCTGCTGTCGCTGTGGCAGGGCCTGACCCCCGACCAGACGGCCATCCTGGAGGCCACGCTGCTGCCGCTGCTGCAGGACACGCCACAGCTGGTACACACACACACACACACACACACGTACACACACACACACAAAGCTCACAGTATGACTCAGAGGCCGATTAAAGACCAATGTGTCATCCACTCACACCGAGGCCTGCTGTGACCTTGACCTCTTGTGTGTGTGTGTATTTGTGTGTACATTGTTAGTTCACACATACACACACACACACACAGCTTTAATGCTTAAATCATAAACAGGTACCAGTGCAGGGCTGACAGGTGAGAGTTGAGTGGCAGAGTGTGTGTGTGTGTGTGTGTGTGTGTGTGTGTGTGTGTGTGTGTGTGTGTGTGTGTGTGTGTGTGTGTGTGTGTGTGTGTGTGTGTGTGTGTGTGTGTGTGTGTGTGTGTGTGTGTGTGTGTGTGTGTTGCTGTAGGGGACTCAGCACCGTATAAACAGATGTGTTGACAGAGCTCCTCCGTTTGCTGCTGTCAGACCACGAAAGATTTGTCACCCCATAGGGACTTTGAGAGTGTGTACCTGTGTGTGTGTGTGTGTTAGTTTTTCCATAGCCCTGATCAATCCCCTCAACCTCTCATTACCACTGAGTCTATTTCCAGCCTCCCCACACACACACACACACACACACACACACACATCTGTGCCTTCATAAACAACCGTACATAGAATATATTTTACAGTGTACACACACACACACACACACAGAGACTGTAGACAGGAATAGGTTCAGAGGGTCAGTTGATGAGCCTCGGGGGACTGTGTAAGGTAAGTGTGTGTGTGTGTGTGTGTGTGTGTGTATATAAATGGGATTAATGGCATTAAGTGAATCTGCAGTAATCGGGGTCATGTCCACAACATTAAAACAAACAGGTGCACTGATGAGCTATTTTCAGAAAACACAACACACTCCAATACAGTGCCATGACTACGTACTGAGAGGGACGGGACGTGTAGTTCTGGTCGGTTATTATTTATGATAACTTAGTAATCGCCAACACAAAACCTGCAGGTAATAAAGGTCACGCTGTCAGAACAAAGAAAATGAAAGTTACTACAAGGAACAGTCTGACATTCTGCCCCTCTCAGTCCTGGTTCTGGTTCCCAGGTGCCTCCCTTCCCTCCAACGGATCCGGGTCTGTCCACGGTGGACCGGTCTCTGCTGGAGGATCTGGGTCTGTCCACGGTGGACCGGTCTCTGCTGGAGGATCCGGGTCTATCCACGGTGGACCGGTCTCTGCTGGAGGATCCGGGTCTGTCCACGGTGGACCGGTCTCTGCTGGAGGATCTGGGTCTGTCCACGGTGGACCGGTCTCTGCTGGAGGATCCGGGTCTATCCACGGTGGACCGGTCTCTGCTGGAGGATCCGGGTCTGTCCACGGTGGACCGGTCTCTGCTGGAGGATCTGGGTCTGTCCACGGTGGTCCGGTCTCTGCTGGAGGATCTGGGTCTGTCCAGGGTGGACCGGTCTCTGCTGGAGGATCTGGGTCTGTCCAGGGTGGACCGGTCTCTGCTGGAGGATCTGGGTCTGTCCAGGGTGGACCGGTCTCTGCTGGAGGCTCTGGGTCTGTCCACGGTGGACCGGTCTCTGCTGGAGGATCTGGGTCTGTCCAGGGTGGACCGGTCTCTGCTGGAGGATCTGGGTCTGTCCAGGGTGGATGGGTACTGAGCATGTGCAACTCTCAACAGAGATGATCTACGTCCGTCTTTAACTTCTGGAGAAAACCAATCGGGCAACAGTTGCTTCATTTAGTTGCCCTTCCAATCCTCATTGTTTAGCCGGCAGAGATCTCAGCACAGGCTCTCATGGTCTATATAACAACACATTGTAATGAATTGTTCCAACAAAATATACATCTTTTTTTTTTTAATGTGGCCTAACTTTCTATATTTTTGATTCAGTAACTCTGGAATGACAAAGCAAAGGCTTTGAAAAATGATTGTTTTATGTCTCTGGAACACTGTCCTTGCTTCCTTATCTTTTTACTGTTTTCTTAAATCCCCCGTAGATCAGAATATAAACTAAATTGCAGTGATTGACACGTGAGTGTGGTCTGTGACGCTTCCTGTCAGGCTGCATCTATCCTCACAACCTCTACAAAGTTAGAGGCACAAAACAGGAAGCACACGAGTCCATAACGGACAAAGCGTCACATAGTTGTGATAACAGTGGTGGTCTCGATGGGCCGTTCCTCATCTGGACACTGTTTAGAAAGATAGTAGCACTCAAACTATAAACGAGGGCGGACATGTCTCTCTTGTCCCCCGTTGACTTCAGTCAAAAACGAGTAAATCCTGTAACTCCAAATAAGACGTGCTGTTCAGTAACGATCCGCGTCTTTTAAACTCCCCGTCCTCTAAAGCTCACCAATCACAGACGCTGCAGGAAGCACTGAAACATGCAACAGAATACCAAACGACCCCGTATGTCATCCGCACACTAGCCTAGGTCATGTGATAATCCAGCTGAGCTACAAAGTGCAAAGAACTTTAGACATTTGAAAAATGTGCCAATCAGAGAACAAGGGGAGGTTACCTCTTCTTCTTCTCCTGAAACGTGATTTAGACGAGACGGATTCCACCTGATGCTCAGGATCCTTTATCTTGGAGGGGGAGGGGGGAGGAGGAGGAGGAGGAGGAGGAGGAGGAAATGCATCTGAGTGGCATCTGACTAAACGTCTCATTTAGTTGCAGCCAACCAGAACGCCTCCTGCTCCTCTTCCTGCATTCCTCTTGCGTCTCCTTTTCCCCCTCTTAGTCCTCCTCCTCTTCCTCTCACTCTCTCCTCTATCTTCCTCTTTCTTCATTCCTCACCCTCTTCCTCACCTCTACTTCTCCTCCTCATGCATTTTTTTATTTTTTTGGTCTCTCATCGTTCTTATATCTTGTTTTACGTTGGACAAGAATAAAACCACAGAAGAAGACACAGGGTCCTGGATTAAAGGAGGAGAGAGAAGGGTTAAAGGGAGGAGAAGAGTTGCCACTCCAACTCTTCCTACATATTGATTCATGGAGCCATTTATTCATTCAATCGTCCGTCCTTTATTTTTTATTAGATTCATTCTGTTGGCCATCATGTTTCACCTCCCTGTAACCCTCCTCCTCTTTTCCCCATTCTTCTTAACATCCCTCCCTTTTTCCTTCTCTCTCTGTCTCTCTCTCTCTCTCTCTCTCTCTCTCTCTCTCTCTCTCTCTCTCTCTCTCTCTCTCTCTCTCAATTCAATTCAATTCAATTCAATTTTGCTTTTTTGGCATGAAAGTTTAGAAACGGTATTGCCAAAGCATCAGAAAATTAAACATACAATAACATCAATACCTAATAACATCAATACACAATAACTGTATAACACCTTTATAACACCTTTATAACACCTTTATACACAATAACACCTTGTCTCTCTCTCTGTCTCTCTGTCTCTGTCTCTCTGTCTCTCTGTCTCTCTGTCTCTCTGTCTCTGTCTCTGTCTCTCTCCCTCCCCCTCCCTCTCTCTCTCTCCCTCCCTCTTTTGTCTCTTTTTCCATCTGTCGGTCAGCTCTTGACCCGAGCTGCTGACGCTGTCCCCTCTGTTTACTTTACCAGAATCCATCACACAGCCGTACAGCTCGCCTCGCTCCGGCTTCCTGCGCTCTGAACCCAGAAATGTCTGTATAGCACCTGAACATGTTTCTTTAGGCCACCGCAGAACTATTTACAGCGCCGTAAAGAGCATTTTTTAGAAAAAATAAAATCAAATGGTTTTCTCAGCGTCGCTGTGACATAAAGAACCTTTGACGAGAATATGAAATGTTTCCAATCAGCAGATCTTTCTCTTCAGAGCCACATAGGGTCATTACTGTGTTTCACCAGGTGCTGTTTTTATATGAAACATATCAGGTGGATTTTTAAATCATTTTGGTTCCATTTGACTGGTAACTCAACTTTACAAGAACTTCCTCTCGACCCAGCCCAGTGTGGCTCTGCAGGAAAGAATGCAGCCCGATGGCTCATCTGAACAGGGCCAGACCAGTGCAGCTAAATAAATACATTAAAATGCTCGTGGTCGTCCGCAATGCCACATCTGGCGAGGTGATATCTGGTGGATTACACTGTGTTTTTTTACAGTGGTTGTTGTGCTGAGTATTGGAAACCATTGTACCACGTTTTGCCATCCGTCGCGCCTTCAAACGCATCGATTCTGTTACTCCTGGATCATATTTCCTGTCTCGCTGGTCGCTGAAGCACCTATCCAGTAACAGTACACAGAACCACCGGGGAAGCAGTCAATGGAAACTGTTGAGAAATAACCGGCAGGCTCTTCCAAAAAATACTCGGTAGGTGATTGGAGGAACCATCTGTTCATCAAACGAAGTGAGTCGGTAGACGAGTGGAAACATCTTTGCCATCGAGAAAAGCCTTCAGTGCCACTCTCTTTGGTTTACTCAACTTTTTAGGAGCCTCCATTGCCGTCGTCTCGCCCCAAATCACATTGCATGAAGCCTGACGAGATGGACTTTCGTGTGATATGTGATGATCACGTGATATTGATAATCCATCTGCCATGCAGGGTAACCCTAACCACACCTTCACCATCATGTATTTGCCATAACCACAATCTTCACCTGGCCCTAACTATACCGTAATATACAGACAAATATTGTATACATTTTTTATTAAAACACTGGCATTGAACTTAATCTGCGTTTTTGCTGGATTGTCTAATATCGATGTTTTAGTCTGGAGATGGAGTTGCTTTACCAGATGTCTTCATTGGTCCCTCTGTTCATCTCCCCGTCCTCCTTCATCCCTTTGTGCCTCCATTCCTTCTTTTCTGGCTCATTTTGGCCCTAAACTATATGGATAATAGCACAATGCACCACCGATCAGTCATGTGATTAAATCATGTTCTGTCCATAATACGACGTCCTGTATCAACGGTTTTGGAAAAAGGAAGTCTGGCCCCATATAACTGCATATAGCCGATAGCCAATGGGTTCAGAGATCGGACTAGATATTGTCGATGTTAATAATATAGAATGATGAGGTTATTACATTTTAAATGGAACTCCCTTATTGCTCTTAAAGTCTTCCTACATGCTGCTGCTCTCCACTCAAACCACTGGTTTATTTTCACCATATTAGGGCGTTTACAGTAATTGGTGGTATTTATAGTTGATTACAGCCAGAAGCCAGACAGTGAAAGAAAGTGCAACTGTTGCATGCTGAACGCTGCAAATCCAGCTTTTCGGATATTTTCTTTAGGAATACACCGATTTCGACTTTAAGGGCAGTGATTATCGTGTGGAAGATCTCTTTTCCCCTGGAGACTGACTGCAACATTGTTCTCACAGAAGCATAACTCCGGCTTCTCAAATGACTTTCCCAGTCATGATGAGGATGTCGGAGCCTGAGGGATTGCTGTCTGAACCTTTACCCGTCTCTGTGGGAGTCCTCCAAGGCTGTGTGCCGGGCCCGGGAGCATTTCATCCACCGCCGTCCAGTAATGTTGCAATCACACCTGGGAGTTCCCCCCACGCACAGCCTAATACAACGATGCAGGTTGTAGACGGTTTAAGACGAGACGAGAGACTTATAAAACTTAACAAGAGAAGAAAGTACATTTGAACCACTTCATCAAAGTGACAGCCGTGAAACAATGAAGCTACTAGATCAGTTACAGACAGTAATAACCAGTAACTGAAGGTTTGATCCAGAGAAACATCTGCTTCCAGATCAGAATCTTTAGAAGTAACCAGAAGAGCACAGGGTCAGTGTGTCGGGCTGCATCACAGCTAACGTGAGGTGTGTTTCATTATTGTCGTCATGACCTCCTTTAGTTAACTTGAGCTGAACACAGTTCTTCATTTTTAGTCAATATTCATAAAACAAAAACTCTTTGAGCGGTTGTAAAACTTGACAAAGCGTTCCTGATGATCTCACAGCCTCTCCTGTGAATCAATGCTGAATAATAAACTGTTGCATGTGCATCAACCCAAAGTCTTTACAAACATCTTATAGCACGAACCGCTTCAGTCATCAAAGATTATGAAGTACACAACCCTCTCTTGTTTCTGGGTACAGGAAACTGAACTAGTGGAACTTTGTCTTAATTCGTCTCCCTGGCCTCGGTCCAAACCCCACTCCTCCTTTCCTTGCTTCCTTTCTTCTCGTTCAGGAGGATGAATGTCTGCAGTTTAAAGACCTTTTTTTTTAATTTTCCTCCGCAGTGTGTGTGTGTGTGTGTGTGTGTGTCCAAGTTTCCACAGAGACCTGCGGTTATGTCGTTCCAAGTATTTGATAACCCGGTGAGGTATTGTGGTGAGAATAGGTCACCCCCCCACCCATCTCTCCTCCTCCTCTCATTTTCTCTCCTTCCACACTCTTTTCACATTGTCTTCTCTTTCCTCCGGTCGTATCTGTCCCTCCTTCGTCTCTCCATCTTTAATATCTGCCCTTCTCTCTATCATCATCATCATCTCATCTCCTTGACCTTAGACAACTCTTTCTCTCTCTCTCTCTCTCTCTCTCTCTCCCTGTCTTCGTCTATGTCTCTCTGTCATCATCATTACAGGGTTGATTACCTGTCATTATGGCTCATTAGGGGCCTATCAGCATGGCGGCAGGCGGGGGGGGAGAGGGGAGAGTGGGAGGATACCTGTCAACAACCCCCCCCCCCCCCCCCCCCCCCCCCCCACACACATCAAGTGTCATCCATTCCGGCTGGTTATGGGATCAGGGGTTTGCAGTACAAGGTGTGTGTGTGTGTGTGTGTGTGTGTGTGTGTGTGTGTGTGTGTGTGTGTGTGTGTGTGTGTGTGTGTGTGTGTGTGTGTGTGTGTGTGTGTGTGTGTGTGTGTGTGTGTGTGTGTGTGTGTGTGTGTGTGTGTGTGTGTTCCTCCCTTTTGATTCTACATGTTTTATTATTCTGTTGCTCTTTCGTAAATGTCACGAACGTCATTAAAGCGTCGAGATTTAAGGTCAATGATTGTTCATTAAATCTTTTCTGGCTCCTCTTCGTCTCCTCTTCCTTTCTTCTCCTTTTCCTCCCCCTAATCTCTTTATCCGTGGCTCCTCTCCTAATTCCTTTTCCTTAATGTACTCTTTTCTCTGTGCCTTTCTCTCCTGTCCTTATCTTCCTCTTCTCTCCTCGTCTTCCTCTCCTTTCCTCTACTCGTCCCTCTCTCCTTCCCTCTCTTCCCTCACCTGTGCTCCATCTCCTGCCGCTTTATCTCCTCCTTCTGTCCTCTCTGTCCTCCTTCTCTTTTCTGTTTCTCCCTTTGTCTTCACCTCCTACTCCCTTTCATAATGTTGAATATACACATATATATCAAATGTTATCATGTGATTCTCACTCCTCCTCTCTCTCCTCTCTCTCCTCTCTCTCCTCTCTCTCCTCTCTCCTCTCCTCCTCAGGGCTGGGAGGAGAGCTGTGATGCCGCCGTCTCCCACCTCCTGCGGAGCTGCCTCTCACGGAGCCCCAAGGACCAGGCCACTTCTCTGGCCCAGCAGGGAGGGCCCCGTGCTGGGCATGCCCCACGACACCGCCCGCCTCAAGAAGCACATCACCCTGATGTGCGACCGCATCGGCAAGGGAGGCCGCCTCACCCTGGCCTCCGAGGCCAACGTCCCCGTCCCCGTCCAGGTCCAGAACCTGGCTGCTCCGGGTGAGTCTGGGAGGGAAGAGAGGGAGAAGGGGTGAGGGAAGGGGGGGAGGGGGGTGAACAGGTAGCACAGGTAGCACAGGAGAGTGGTGGATGGGAGGTTGATGTCGGTCAGGTGTAAAAAACATTTTACTTCAATCCATCCACCACGGAGCAGTCAGCATTGGTTCCTTTGAACCGTTCTTTAAGCTTTAACCTGCTGGTTTTAGCTGCCTGGACGTTATTAATCATAGTAGCAGATCATTTAGGCTTTGTTTTGGAGGGTACTGGCAAAAAACTGAATTTTTTGTTTCCTATCCATCAGATTAGCCCAACATCTGAATGAAGCTGCTATTATAACTATGGAATCAGAGATCCACCTTTTAAATATGAGGTGTGTCTTCCAAAAGAAAGAATACAAATGATCAAGAATTTACAGTGTTGAATTCACCACAACTGCTCCCCTGAGTTTAATATGTTCCTAAATTTGTCATTTTTATTATGCTTTTCATCATAACATCCTTTTTTTTTTGAACAGTTGAAACTACAACTTAACAAGTCAAAGGTGTGTTGGAGTAAAATGAATCCGTCCGGGTGTTCAGAAGAACCTTTGTGTCCCCTGGTGAAGACTTTCAGCTTCGGCAGACAAAAACATGAAGTCCATTCATGGTCCACTTTACGGCCAACACACAGACTCGTATTTAAATGTTCTGTACACACACACACACACACACACACACACACACACACACACACACACACACATAAAAACACTGACAAGTACACACTTATAACACACGCACACACGTGAAATACACAGTGCAGACACACTCATAAAAACATGGATATGCTCATACACACTGGCATGTACAGTTGCATCACACACACACACACACACACACACACACACACACACACACACACACACTCCTTGACATGCGTACGAACATAACCATGCATGCACACACCTTACGGATCATTTAGTCTTGGCCCAAGTTTATAGAGGACTTTCTGACAAGATCATCAATTACTCTCCTCCCTCCCTCCCTCCCTCCCTCCTCCCTTCCTTCCACTCCCTTTTCTCTGGGTTCCATTCAGTCATTTCTGTCTAATTATGTTGTTCATGTGCAAAAGTAATGTATAGAAGCAGAGCAGGTTTTAAACGTTGCTGTTCCGTCTTCCATTCACACAGTTAAAGATGCAGAGAAAAAACACGAGAGCCGACCGATATTTCAGGCCAAATTCTATATTAATTTATGCTTGTATTATTATATACATTATTATATATATATATTGTTAATTATATACACATGTTGACTTGAGATGTGTTAAAGTAAATATGTACACAAGAAGTGTGGTCCTACAGTTTACATCATGCACGTAAAGATGCAAACACCTTGTGTTTAAAAAGAAGGTTTGAAATCCAGATGTTTTCCAGCTTCATTAGATATTACATAATTGTTGTAATGTTCTCCATGATGCAGTTCATAATGTCCTGTTCTGATTATCAGGAGCGAGTGACGTCTCCGTCAGTCGACATGGAAGCTACACTAAGAGTTGCTGAACGTTAACAGCGCAGTCAACTCAACGAGGGTTAAAGAAATACGCTAACTTGTTATGTTGTTATCGTGGGTGTAGCTATGAAGCTAGTTAGCAATCTAGAAAGATGACATCACCTTTCTATAAGCTGGGATCTGGAATCAGACTTTATTCAACTAATACGCTGAATAATACAACTGAACCTCCTGTCCTTGAGGATAAGGTGTGTGTGTGGTGTGTGTGTGTGTGTGTGTGTGTGTGTGTGTGTGTGTGTGTGTGTGTGTGTGTGTGTGTGGTGTGTGTGTGTGTGTGTGTGTGTGTGTGTGTGTGTGTTGTGTGTGTGTGTGTGTGTGTGTGTGTGTGTGTGTGTGTGTGTGGTGAGAGTGAGAGAAAACAGAGGTCTATAAAACTTTAAAGGCCTGTTTAAAAGTCATTATGGTGATTACAGTAATTTTTGTACAAAGTTCAGTGGAACAGAATCAATCAATTAATTAAGTGTGTGTGGTGGTGGGGGGGTTGTGTGTGTGAGAGTGTTTATGTTTATGTTTCCTTGTCATGCGGTCGCTCCTCTCTCCTTTGGTCTGCTGCCAAAATTCACACACACACACACACACGCACGCACACGCACACGCACACACAACGCGCTGCAAGTAAACAGTTGTTTGTTAGTCGTCTCAGATGTTGCTTTTTCACCCACCCGTAAACATACACACTTGTTTACGTTTCCAACATCACCGGCGGCAACTGTTTCCTTCCAGGACCACAGACACACACACACACACACTGGTATACCACACAACAAGCTCAGCTTCATTGGTACAGTGTGTGTGTGGTGTGTGTGTGTGTGTGTGTGTGTGTGTGTGTGTGTGTGTGTGTGTGTGTGACACGTTATCACTCTTTGTTTTATTTATTTATTTTTGTTTTAGTGTTATTATTATTTAGATTTATTTATGTTTTTTTGTGTTTCATTATTTGTGCAAATAAATAAACTAAACTAACAAATTATTATTTAGCTGCATTATAATTACTAACACAGACGGACTTTAAGGTCTAGATAAATGCTGTTTCGTGTTCATACATGTGACTCTCACATATGAAGGTAGACCAGCACAGCTGCCCTTGATGAAGGGCTTTATCTCGTCTTTTTCTTTCATTGTATGAGTTGACGTTAAAGGGACAGTTCACCCCAAAATCAAAGATGCACATCTTTCCTCTCGCCTCTCGTGTAGTTCATCGGTCTGGATTGTTTTGGTGTGAGTTGCCTACTTCAGGAGAGATCTGCCTTCTCTCCGGGGGACGAGATGACACTCGGCTTGTTGAGCTCAAAGCTCCAAAATAATAAAACAGGAAAGTTTCTTTCCAGAAATCACAAACTCGTTCCTCAAGATCGTCCACAGAGCTTATTGTTTCATGTTAGTTCTGCTGCTGCTTTCTATACATTTCTACTTGAGTAAATGAACCGCATGAAGCAGCAGTATTTTCGGAGAATGTTGCTATTCATATGTTGGCAAGCACAAGTTTGTATTTCTTTATTACTAATATATATTATTAATCATTTTATATATTATATATTATTAATCATGTTTAGTATATTTGTTCTATTAAATTAAAGTTCCTTTCATTGAATATTCCTTTTAGCGCTCTCCAAACAGCTGCTGCAGCTGCAGAGAAGTGCGGGCGTTAAAGTCATAATGCTCGTGGTGCATGTTGACCATCTAAAACAACACGTGCACTTTAAAACGTGCACGTCAGACACTTTCAGTGCATTAGGGCCTCCGGTGTTATTGGTAATAGGTCATTAATAATCCAGGGTTACGTGAACATTTTCTCCATATATCTCCACCTCTCCATCACCTGGCCCTCTATCTCACCCTGATGACATCATTCAGACCAAGAGCTACACTCTGTGTGTACACACACACACACACACACACACACACACACACACACACTTTATCTCTCTAAATATGTCTCTCTGCTGCAGCGAACATCTCTTTTGGCAACACTTCCGTCCTCCTCTTGTGCTGCTGTTCTTCTTCTTTCTGTTTCAACCTGCAGTCAAAGTGAGTTCTGTCGTCTTCTTCTTCTGTTTCTCTTTTTCTGTTGTCCACTTCCTGTTCTAATGCATTTAATCCTGCTATAGTTTCTGATGTGCAAAGTCCAATTGAAAGCAAGCAGACACACAGACCACACACACACTCACTCACTCACACACACATCCTCCTTGCCACACGTCGCTGTAGAGCCCGTGTGTGTGTGTGTGTGTGTGTGTGTGTGTGTTGCAGTTATTTTCACAGTGTTCCGTTGGTAGCTGTGGTTTGAGGCCTGCATCTATTTTGGACCTAAAGAGAGGGGAGAAGATGGGCTGTGCATACATGTATTTATGTGTGTGTGTGTGTAAGTTCAGAGGACACGGAGCAAAGGAAAATACATGTAGTATGTGTAAGTGTAGGTCATGTCTGTGTGTAATCCTGACCAGCTGTCTTTGTTCTGTCTCTGTGGCATTCCCTAATTGAAGAGTTCTCCTCCAGGATGCTATATATAAAACGGCAGCGCTCCATGTTGGAAAGAATCAATCACTACCTGAAGTTTCATCCTTCAATACATCTTCAATGTTGAAGGGACAGTTCTGTACAAACTGCCATACAAACACAAGTCACTGTACTGACCTGGCAGAGATCTCTTTCTATAATGTTCGACATGTGAACAGAAGAGAGTAGTCTGATTTATACACACCAGTTTTTAAAGGAATCACACTTCCTGTTTTCTTTTTTCAAAAACATGCGAGTGTGTGCAAAGCTGTGGGTCCAGCGTGCTGCACGTGTGCGCACAGAGATGTGTGTGTTGAGGGGGGATTGAAATAGCGTAAAGCCCGCAGGCCAAATTGCCGGTAACCGCTGCAGCACAGTGTCACCCCGTCTTCAGACCGCAGCCCAGAATAAAGCAGGAATGCGCTGGTGCCTCCGCACTGCCGACCAAGACGGCGCATGTCTATTGGAAGCAGCTTCACCTCCTCGCCCAAGCTGTCTGGAACGGTTCCAGAACTGGGTCCCGAAGCGCCCCCTAAACCGTCACAGACGGGCAACGAGCGGTCCCACACACTGTCCCAAAATGGCTGGGACTTTCTTCAAGCGGTCCTCAAATTTGTCGCGGACCGACCCAAACCATCTGCTTCTGCGTACAAATTGTCCCTCAAATGTCTCCAACTGTTACACACTGCACCAAGCGGTTCAAACGATCTCTAAATGGTTTGGGGCCCTTTGGGGTCTACTTTCCAAATGTCACTCTTTCAAACACTCTCCAAAAACTCTTTTTAAACTGTCTCCAAACATCCGAAGATCTAACCCTCCTGCCCCGTCAATCTCTCCAAATGCCCCGAACTGTACCAACACCGAACTAAAACCCAGTTCACACTACACGACTAAAGCCCTGATGTTCTGCTCGCCAAGTCCCCACGAGAGAGAGAGAGAGAGAGAGAGAGAGAGAGAGAGAGAGAGAGAGAGAGAGAGAGAGAGAGAGAGAGAGAGAGAGAGAGAGAGAGAGAGAGAGAGAGAGAGAGAGAGAGAGAGAGAGAGAGAGAGAGAGAGAGAGAGAGAGAGAGAGAGAGAGAGAGAGAGAGAGAGAGAGAGAGAGAGAGAGAGAGAGAGAGAGAGATCAGCGGTAAGAGACGGCCTGTGTGTGATGTGATTTTGTTTCACAGTAAGTTGCTCCAGAGGTGGGCTATTTCCTTACCTGATGTTGATGTAAGACTGAGGTTAAAACATTCTCTCTCTCTCACAGACACACACACACACACACATTCCCCGTGAAATTGTAAGACAGCGTAAAAAAAAACGACTCGCCTTAGAAAAACACCTGCCCAATTAAGAGCGAGGCATATCCCATTTCAAACAACTGTGTGTGTGTGTGAGAGAGTCAAGCCACAGACTGTGCTCTCACCAAAGAGAACAAGATTGGCTTTAGAAAAGGCCAGGATAAATATTAGAGAGGGCTTAGGGTAATCTTCGCACACACTCACACACACACACAGACGTAGACGCAGTGGGGGAGATGGAGACACACACACATTCTCAGACACCTTAAGGTAGACATGATGGCAGACACACACACACATGCACGCCGTGTCCCGTGCACTCACGGGACTCAGAGGAGCGACGTGTGAAGTGCATGTTGAGTGAAAGTACCGTGAAACTGGACGAAATCCTGGAGGAGGAGAGGACATTGGGAGAAAGGGGGAGGGAAGGAAGGAAAGATGGATAGAAGAAAGATGTGGAGGAGGTGAGGTAGGTGAGGAGTAGACAGGGAAGGAGAGAAGACAGGAAACGGGTGGTGAGAAGATGACACGCAGAGGGGAGGAGATGAAGAAGAGGAGACGGAGAGGGGAGGAGAGGAATGAGGAAAGGGGGATGAGGAGGAGACATAGAGGTGGGCACGGAGGAGAGACAAGGCGTCCAATTCATCGGCCTCAGGAGCTCCCTAAATCCAGACTGATCCCGGGGATTCTAGCAGGGATTTCGTCACACACACACACACACACACACACACACACACACACACACACACACACACTTGCAGACCACATGTTCAACACTATTATTCCACGCTGCATTGCTTCTCCTCTAACTCTGTTTTAATGTTCTGTTAACTTATTGCTGTTTAACTTTCACATATTCTCTCAAAGCTGTGATGAATTATCTGGTGATAATCTTCTCTAATTATGTGCAAACAGAAGATGTTTATGTTTATGCACGATGTCCAGTTAACGTAGGAACCAGTTTTATCTCGGAGCACAACTCTGTGCCACATGATATGTGCAGTAGAACACATGTCCATCAGTGACCAACCATTTCAATACAACTTCACTGTCCTTCATAGAAGACGTCTTTGATTACACTTGAGAACATAGAACAAGTGTTATAGATCTGTAACTCACGGGGAGCGATCGCTACGGATAAAATCCATTTGATGAAAGTGTTAGTGAGCAAAAATACAAACTAGAATAAGAGTCTTATGGTTTCATGTCTCTGCCCACCAGTCAAGCTGTTGTTTACATGCACGTCTGTTGGACATTTGTGTGATATTGATAATTAATATGTGAAGCATTTGCTCAGGATATCGAGGTACTTCTTCAAACGTTGCTTATACACAGTGTGGCTCATTGATGTCCGTCTCTTCCTGTCACTTAGGAGGCGTCGAGCCCATTGCAGAGGTGGCTGGTGACGGGGACGAGCTGGAGCTTCCACAGGAGGCGACCAAGTTCATCAAGAAGAAACAGCCGTCTAAGAAAGTGAAGAAAGGTAGGAGCCTCGTCTTTGTCATTTCATCTCCTTCCCTTCTTTGTGTCTTTACTCGGAGCTGAATATCCTCCGGCTCCAGCTCACCCGTGGCTCCGCTTCACCTTGTCACATGTCAAAATGCATCGACTCCCAGCAGCACATCCGCAGCATTGCTCCCCAGCTTGTCACTGACTCCTGAGCAGAGCTCTGACACTAATATCTGTTCCCTGTCTGTCACACTATTTCTAATCCGCCTCTCGCTGCATAGTGCTCTCGCTCATCTGTTATTTGTACATACCGTCGTGACTGCTGGTTGGCTCGCGGTCCGCAGAATCAGCATGGTTTGGAATTCCCGTTTCCAAAACATGAAATCAAAGGATAATTGCAGGTGCAGCGTGGATGTTCAGTTGTTTATTCCACCGTTCCTCCTGCTCTGTGTTTGGCAGCTATAAGTCTCACACAACAACTCAACTCAACAAACACTACCAACCGCTAACATCAGGCAAAATGTGTTCAAGCCCGTGGAAACAAAGTACAAACTCAAACAGATATTTGGGAACAGTGCCGATGGACTGTCGGGTTGGGTTGTGAGTCGTATTGTTTAAAAGGGAGACAACATATACCAAGATGCTCCTCTTGGAGCTTTGCTTCCAGCTGATTCCATGATCATCCTGGTCATGGAACAGTGGACCTGCTCTTCACCCTAAAACACTGGATGCATCATAAGAGTTTGTCTACATGTGTTCTGTTCCCAGAGGACTTTCAGTATCTTATGGGAAGTACTGCAGGAATATGGCACGCTGTGGTCGATGTTATGAGCTAACCGGTGGGCAGTATTTGTGTATCAGTCAGTGTGTCCTTGGCGTATTAATTTTCGTAACTTGGCGCGATCGCGTGACTGTCACTAAGAGTTCATTGATTAAAACACTATTTACATCTGAGGATTGTACAAAATAGACCAATTCATTGTTAGATGCTGTAGAAACAGGTTTTAAAAATCTACATTTGAATAAATACTTTGATCAAATTCTTTGCAGGATATTCAACCTGTTTCCTTGTAATGCATTTAATACTTCCCATGAATATGAGACATGAGGCTACAGATAATCACAATCCCTCCTTGGCATAGTGGAGGCTGCTTAATGGTGTTCTGCCGTTTACACCTACAGTCTATGGTCATATCTCTGGGTTACACTCGTTGTCTCTCTGCTTCTCCACAGTTCACTTTGTTAGTACGCCCTCTGGTGTTTCGGAGAATCACGCAACAAACAGCGCTTAGAGTATAAACGCCGCGGAGGCTCCCGCTACGGCGCCAAGCGCGAGTACAAACAAAATCTTTTTACTTAACGAAGGTTGTGTCTCGCAGCGGGTAAAATGTTTGGTGACTTCGGGCATTGCATTTCTGCTTTTTGCTGATGCCGTCGTCTCTTCATCAGACTCTGACTTCCCGTTCACACTGGGGCAGCTTGAAGTGTGAAGAGCTTTGGATAAAACTCGGCACCTCCCAGACGAGCCAAACCAGCTGCCCCCTTTGTGTTGCTGCTCATTTTACCAGTCCATCTACATTCCAACCCTCGCATGAAGTCAGACTGTGAAACCTTGAGGAGCTCAGACATCTGGTGGGATCTCATTCTATATCCACTCATTTTGTACTGGAAGTTGATGTGGTTTGGGCGTCTGGTCAAGATGGCCTCCGGGCTCTTTCCTGTGGAGGAATGCTTGGCGTGCCCAACTGAGAGGATACCCGTAACCCCTGGACAGATTACAGAGATTACCCCAGGAGGAGATGAAGGATGTGGCTAGAGTAGAAGACAGATTGGCTGCCTTGTTTTGCTTGCTCCCACTTTATTACGACCAGATAAGCAAAAAGGCAAGATGGACGTTTACTTACTATTGACCCTTGGCTAAGTCCCGCCCCCATGGAGCCCACACTGTCACTAACTGCACATTAACATACATTCTGTATACCGTAGCTAAAGTAGCATAGAAGTGTTAACGCTAGTTAATGATGTGCTAGCGTACTCTGCTAATGTTAGCTCCACAGGTTTTTACTTGGACATGTAGTCGTGAAACCCTGGTCGGAGCTGGATGATGCTGCGCTTTGATTGGCCAGTCTGCGTTCGAGGGGCGGGACTTAGCAAAGGGTCAAATAGTCTGTATTTTCTTTTTAAAGACGTACGCCAGGCCTGTGATAACCACAAGTGGAGGTTTCACTTTTTTGTTCCTATACATGACGTACATTGATCGTAATGCTCTTAAAGACACGGGACTCATTCTGTTATCGTGGTGAAGAACATCCTTTTTATTATCAGTGTTATATCTAAAGACAAACTCTTCCGGCGTTGTAAGACGAGAGCTGGTCCGGGGTCACTCGCCTACTGTTGCCAAGGCACTCACTGTTTTTACTGATTAGGGGAGTTGGACCATCCTCTCATCCTCTACTCAGGTCTGCTCTTGTTCTCACTGTCAGTCTGATGGAGACGTTTGAGTTATCAGGTGGTTCAGTAGAACCGTCTGATTCTATTCTTCTCTAATCAAACTCATCACGTAGGTCGACACGTCTTAATCTTTCTCTCTTTCCTTACTTCCCATCTTCCATCCTGCCATGTTTTACTTTAGTTATCCCGTTTACTTACTGTCTGACAATCACACACATGCTGTCTGGCTCGTGTCTCACACACACACACACACACCTGCCAGAAAGGGGCTTCTGGTTTGCATTGAGGACAAATCTGTGTTTTATGACAGTTTGTCTTTCCTAAACCGGGGCAGATAGACTCGCTTTGATGGGCTCTACTTTTCTTTCTACTCTTGTGTGTGTGTGTGTGTGTGTGTGTGTGTGTGTGTGTGTGTGTGTGTGTGTGTGTGTGTGTGTGTGTGTGTGTGTGTGTGTGTGTGTGTGATCTTCTCAGGCGTTGCCGCTTATGAGAAAGGGAGGTGGGGAGACACAGAGAGTGCGACACAGGGATCATTAGACACACACACACACACAGAGAGGAATATCAATAATACAGCATTTCAACAAGCTTCTGCAACAGGAGATTCATTTCACAAATCTGAGTGAAATGAATCAAACTACTTATTGATTTAGATGCATTTTACTATAAATTGTCAACATCAGTGATTCATTGCAAGTTGAAAGATCTCAGTTGTGTCTTTTTTATCAGCAATAAGAGAAAGTATTGTGTTTACAATGACAGGAAACAGAAAAGCAAGTAAATCCTCACATTGGTGAAGCTGCAACCAGAAAGTGTTTAGTTTCTGTCCTTTATAAATGACTGAAGCAAATAATTAGCAACACTTGTTGAGAGCGCTTCACTCCTTCCAGACTCTGCTTTAGTCTAATCTTTAGTTTCATTATCAGTGCAGTAAATCCACCTTCCTCCTGTTTAGTCAACGCCAGAGAGAAACCCAGCAGATGTTGCTCCACATCCAGACTCCGAGTGTCATCAGTACAACAATAAGTCACTGCGGTGGGATGATTGCATGTTTCAGTGATCATACGTGTTAATGATTCACACTTAAACTGAACCAGTTATGATCGTCCTGTTTGAGATGTTCCAGAGAAAACATGTTGACGGTGAATCCAAACACGGGAGGATCGAGTACACGTACCAAGTACTGTAACAGGTGTAGTTAGGACCCAGGAGCAGTACGACAACACCAGGAATAGTTTGATTTGAGTTCTTTATTTTCTTCAACACACGGCAGGAAGAATATTCTCAGGAAGAACAGCGACAGGATTCTCGTGGTCAAGGACAGAAGGCTGAGCAAGTTACCAGGGCAGAGGCAAGGCGAGGTAGTCCGGAACAGGCAGGGTCGGCAACAGGGAATCAGTCCAAGGGTGAATGCGGGAAAGTTAAGCATGAAAGCAGAGAACGATCTGGCAGTGAGTGTGTGTGAGGCAGGGGTTTAAATAGTGGAGGAGGCAGAGTGAGAGCAGGTGAGAGTGATGAGCTGATGAGGTGAGTGTGACTGGCAGGTGCACTGAATGAACTGGTTAGGTGAGTGAAAGGTGGAAAAAAACTAGATAGAAGTGACAGAGCTGTGACACGTACAAGTACCGCGTACACGTACCGGTACCATGATGGTACGTGTACCAGTACCACGTACACGTACCACGTACAAGTACCGCGTACCAGTACCACGTACACGTACCACCTGTTTCTCAGATTTAAAATCTGCAGACGGCAAAGTGAACTGATAGGAATGTTTCAGTATCGATGCTGCGTCCATCTGTGAAACATCCGTTTCAGATTCTGCACATGTTGCATTTGAAGCAGCATTAAGCTCAAAACCAAATATACAGTTAACTCTGTTTAAGAAAGCTGCATCAGCTGGTCACTTTTATTCACATACAACTTCAGCTGTTGTTTAATATGCTTGGTTTGTTGTGCGTGTGAGTGAGTCTCCCTCTCTTACCTTTCAGCTCCTCCCAAACAGACATGATTGAAAAAAAGCAAAAGGAAAATGATCCCTAATTAGTGATGTTTGTCCTGCAAACCTCCAGAGAAAGTCTGTGGTTGCCATTTAAAGCCAGAGGGGGGGGGGGGTTTGATGATGAGGGGGAGGAGCGTGGGGGTTGGCATCATGTCCAGACTGGTCCTGTCGCCACCACCACCACTCCTCCTCCTCCTCATCCTCCTCATCATCAGATCAAGAGAGAAAACAAGAAACGGCGGTAACTTGATGATTTGATGATGTTTGTTTATTAGACTATAAGTGAAGTGTAACTGTCACCCTGGAGCCCGTTGGCATTGTAGGACAGCGTGTCACATAAATCATAATAATCTGTTTTTTGTACATCACACAAGTTTTTTCACGTAAAAATATCTTTCTTTGTTCGCTATCATGAACAAGTCATTTAGAAATTAATGTTTCTAAATGACGCCTTTATTTTTCACATCTAATTCACCTTCGGTCGAGTATTCACAGGGCTGGTAGTTCGACTCCTGCCTCCTCTTTCTAGCATTATCAAGTGTTCTTGAGCAAGGCACTAAACCACAAACTGCTGCCAGTCCAGCTCGGTATCACCAAATCATCTACGAATACATCTCTTGAGTCATTCTGTGTGTTATTACTATTCATGTACTCAGAGGAAGAGCTGTGGAAGTCATGTGACGCAGGAGGAAGATGGAGAAGGTCTGCATATTGAGGAGGTCGGGCTGGTTGGATTGTTCAGACAAACTCAGGACTTTCACCCTGTAAACCTCTGTTCGTGTCCTTTAGTGAAACCAAGTCAACGCTGACTCACTGTACTTACGTTTGATACTTAACTTACGTACGTAACTTCATTCATGGAACAAACATACTTATTTCAACCTCAACATGATCTTTTTGAACATAACCAAGTACTTTTGTTTGACTTCACAACGTTAACCACGCCTTTAGAAATAAACGTAATTAACAACACAAACAAACCTTTTTTTAACCCAAACCATTTCCTCAACAAAACAAGTAGTTTTGATGAATTCACATCGTCGACCACGTGTTTTAAACTGCGTCCGTATGTGACCGTTTACCCCAAATTATGGTTTTTGGTTATTTCATAACCAAGTAGTTTCGTTGGAAATCGAAAGGTTGACCAATTGTTTTGAAATGCGTCCATATGTGACGCTTATCAGCTGGGATCCAGACCAGCGTTAAAACATCAAGGGTCGTGTTGTTAAAGTTGTATCCATGCTGCTCTCTGGGTCGTGCCGATGCGTCGGTGGTGCGCTGTTTGAATCCGGCCGGAGACGTACAGTATTTCTGTCTCCTGGTGGCAAGATGCCAGAAACAGGAGAAAGCCTCTGGGTGTGCTGAGCAGCTCACAGGGTGGTAGGGAACAAATCAAAGACAAAGACACATGCATGCACCTTCCGCCTACCTGTCTGTGACTTTAAAGTCATTAGGCGTCATGCCAAACCACCACACACACACACACACACACACACACACACACACACACACACAGGGCTTTCTGTGAGAGCGCATGGCAGCCGGAAAGTACATTTGGTCGACTTGAAAGGCATCAAAAGGCGTCTGAGAGTGGGACAAGGAGAGAGAGATATGAGTGGAGCTCTCTCTCTCTGTCTCTCTCTCTCTGTCTCTTTCTCTCTCCGTCTCTCTCTCTCTCCGTCTCTCTCTCTCTCTCTCTCTTCAGCTTGAAAAGGAGGGATAAAAGAGAGATGAAAGGGAGAGTGTCTTCCTTCTCCTCTTTCCTGGCGCTGCATCCGTTTTTGTTGTTCTGCTCCTCCCCTACAGCCCACCTGGGATCACAGACACCATCCACAGCACACACACACACACACACACACACATGAACTCTAGCCTAACCTTTCCTTGCTCTCTTCCCTCCATCTTCATCAGAGAAGAGAAGTCATCAGATCCAGGGTCAGTATGAGGTCAATAGTCTCATTGACCCACTTTATGTACCAACTCAGCAATTACATCAGCTAACCATGCAGGTCCTCTTTTATATTCAGCTGCACCTCATGCACGTTAGCATCAAACTGTCACTGTTGCACCGTGCACATATTAGTCTTTACCCATTAGCGATGCACTTTGAGTATTAGCACGAGCTTTAGCTTTATCCATCAGGTGATGGTTCTAAATAAAAGCTGACTGCATTTATAACCATCCAAAAAAAGGTAGATAAAGAGATAAAGAGAGGTATGTTTGAGGTTTGAAACAGGCGGCAACCTTCAGTTCTGTAGAGTGAAGCCAAAGCTCCAGGGATCGTGACTGTCTGTACAAAACGTCAT
This sequence comes from Anarhichas minor, assembly GCF_050575085.1. NCBI lineage: Eukaryota > Metazoa > Chordata > Actinopteri > Perciformes > Anarhichadidae > Anarhichas > Anarhichas minor. Next base: position 862,547 of record NW_027466525.1, read on the forward strand.
AGTAATCCATCCAGTAGTTGAGATATTTCAGTCTGGACAAAGGCGGCAACCTTTGGTTCTGACGAGTGTCTTAAAACCTGCATTCTCTCTAGTGTCCACCAGGGGGCGACTCCTCTGGTTGTATAGAAGTCTATGAGAAAATGACTCTACTTCTCTCTTGATTTATTACCTCAGTAAACATTGTAAACATGAGTTTATGGTCTCAATCTCTAGTTTCAAGTCTTCTTCAATACAGCATGATGTTCATTTAGTACATTATGGTCCATTTAGAGACAAATAGACCATAAAGCAGGGGATGCTTTAGGGCGGGGCTACACAGTGATTGACAGGTCTCTACCAGAGACGTATACAGCGTCTCTACGTCACTCCTCCTCAGTCCAGATATGGTCACTTCCTGTTCACTGGTTGCAATAAACAAGATGGCGACGGCCGTCATCAGGTGCTTCAAGGATATTTATGTCTGGACATAAACCAAAGGAGGTTGTTTTATTGATGAAACAATCTGTCGATTCATTGATTTATCAACAGAATTTTTTTTTAAAGGAAGACATATCTAATATTTATAACGTAATAAATACCCTCTGCCCACAGGTTTCAAGTCTTACACCTCCACTCTGATTCCTATAACATGTACAGTAACATGCTCCTTATTTTGATGTGGACGGATGGATGGATGGATGGATGAGTGGATGAGTGGATGGATGGATGAGTGGATGGATGGATGGGTGGATGGATGGATGAGTGGATGGATGGATGGATGAGTGGATGGATGGATGGATCGATAGAAGGATAGATGAGTGGATGGATGGATGGATGAGTGGATGGATGGATGGATGGATCGATCGATCGATAGAAGGATGGATGAGTGGATGGATAGATGGATCGACAGATGGATAGATGAGTGGATGGATGGATGAGTGGATAGATGGATGGATGAGTGGATGGATGGATAGATGGATCGATAGATGGATAGATGAGTGGATGGACGGACGGATGGATGGATGGATGGATGAACCTGTAGAAACACACACATCCTCTCCGTCTTTCCTCTCTGGTGAGTTGTTGCACTTTAGTGACTCAGAGAGAGTCTGTGTTCAGAGGAGACTTGTACCAACATGGCTGAATTACACAGTCCTGTTGTGTCAGTGTGTCTGTCAGATTACAGAAACACAGTGAACAGAGCTATCGGGTTACTGTCACACACACACACACACACAGCGGGCAGGTCTCCTCATCCTGAACAGGATCCTCTCGGGCTTTGGCCAGAATTTCTGACCCATGGATCTCTGTTTCTGGCTCTGTGTGTTGATGTGTGTGACAGATAGAGGTCTCTCTATTCCCAGCCCCCCCCCCCCCCCCCCCCACACACACACACACAGCTAAAGCGTCCTCGCAGATGGAAAGTAAAATATGTGGCTCGTGAAACTGAGCTTGAATGCTGTATGTGTGTGGTGTGTTTGCTGGATATGAAGTGTGTGTGTGTGTGTGTGTGTGTGTGTGTGTGTAAATGTTTTACGGTGTTTATAGTGTGTTGAAGTAGGTGTGGTCATTGCAGAAGATACTGGCATAACTCTGCAGGCGTGTGTGTGTGTGTGTGTTAGCATATCTTGTTTCCAGTGCACATGTTTTATGAAGTCATTGTATCTTCGTCTTAGTTTTCAGAAAACAGTGCTCGGTGATGGACGAGAAGAATTCAGCAAGCTGAATAAATTCCAACCATATCATGGCATCATATTTGAATTTAACGTTACTTAAAATTAAAGTTTTATTCCCTGTGTGTTTATTGGCCCATGTGCTAATGTTAAGGGTCTAGTTTGTGTTTGTGTGTTAAAACCAGGCGGCAAACTCTGCTTCTGAAAAGTGAAGCCGTGTGTTAAAGCTGCATTCTCTCTAGTGACCACCAGGGGGCGACTCCTCTGGTTGTATAGAAGTCTATGAGAAAATGACTCTACTTCTCTCTTGATTTATTACCTCAGTAAACATTGTAAACATGAGTTTATGGTCTCAATCTCTAGTTTCAAGTCTTCTTCAATACAGCATGATGTTCATTTAGTACATTATGGTCCATTTAGAGTCAAACAGACCATAAAGCAGGGGATGCTTTAGGGCGGGGCTACACGGTGATTGACAGGTCTCTACCAGAGACAAAGCTTGTCGGGAACATAAATATCTTATTTCATTTTTCATTTTTCAACAACTGTAGAATACTCTTCACCTCAAACATCACCGGTTGTACAAATAAGTAGCAGAAAAAGTCAAAGGTAGATCGTGATACTAAAGGACTGTTCACACTAACGTGACTAAAGATCATATTCATGATTTGGCATCGTGATCTTTTTAGAAGTCAGCATGTGGATCGGGACGTCTCGTCTTGCAATTCAGCTCAGGGGTTTGGTTCTGGTTATCAATTCTCCATTCTATGTTTTTAGAGTTAGTTGCACGTTGGAGCGCCGCATGAGTTTGTATCTTTGCTTCATCAGGGGGTCACATGGCATTTTAATTGGTGTGGTGTGTTCACTAAATTGCAGTTGGTTTTTGAAGCGCGTGATCCCCAAGAGTGTTCTCAAAATAAAGACTGCTTGCTTTTACTTACCCCAACTTGTCGTGTGTGTGTGTGTGTGTGTGTGTGTGTGTGTGTGTGTGTGTGTGTGTGTGTGTGTGTGTGTGTGTGTGTGTGTGTGTGTGTGTGTGTGTGTGTGTGTGTGTGTGTGTGTGTGTGTGTGTGTGTGTGTGTGTGTGTGTGTTCTCCTTGAGTGTCGAGCGTGAGCTCCACACATCCAACAAACAGCGATCCTTTAGCCAGCAGACCGCTGTTCAAACCCCGGGTGAAAGGAGAAGTTCTTGTTGATGCTTTTGTCACGTAACTTGCTCTCCCATGGTTACTTCAAAATAAACCTCCTAAGTGGTTTTGTTGCAGAAACTGAGTTTCCTGTGGAGACGGAAGTTTATTTTGAAAAGGCTGTATGTGTGTAACGAGCGGAAATCGACGGAGGAAAACACGGTGGTAACCTTTCATAGGATATCAAGCCATTGTATGAGGATATGTTGCTCTGTTTATATTTATGTATATTAACATATATATATATATATATATATATGTTGTTAAGCTGCCTTTTTCCCCAAATAAATGTACTATAAGTGTGTCAGGGATCTTGAGCGATTTGATTTGCCTGGAACACACTAGAAATAGTCCCATTCTTGTTTTGATGTCTTAGACTAGAAGTGCACTGCTGCCTCCCGCCAGTTAAAAACAACAATGCATTTGATCTTTCCAACAGGAAATGATGTCGGTGTTTATTTGCATAAAGAGCGGGGAAGTGAGATCCAATAAGTGGTCTCTCAGGAGTCTTTGAGTTTCCTGAAATCCAACAGTTTGTCAAGTGTCTTCCTCTCTTAATCAATGTCTTCATCACGTCTTTACAAGACAGACAAGTACTCAGCCAATGGCAGCTTGAAATCGTCTTTCTGTCTTGCAAAGATTCTTTTTAGGTTGCACCAAACTCAGCTGAGAGAGAAATGTACGTACAAGGAATGAAGCTGTAGTTGTGATTTCTGAAGGTTTTGACAAGCTAGAAACTGCTGTAAACGGTTTTTATATTCATCTGACTTTTAAACTATATTATCTACAAACTACATCTTTTTATATGATATTCTATTGTGTCGAGGTCTTTTAAAAACTTACAAAAAAGTTACTTTTTGTCATAACAATCAAATGAAGAGATTTGAAAGAAAGAAAAGCCTTAAAAAGCCTCTGTGTGTTAATGTGTGTTACTGTAGAATGTAAACAACACTGAGGACATGACTTGAGTGGAAGGTCATCCACCATCACCCCGGCCCTCCGGACTGCTTTTGATCTATGGGCTCGTAGCTTGTCAACAGCATTTTTAGGGAGCAACATGTGCTCTTGTACGGTAACCACAAAGCTCGTGCAATGCCAACTGAACCCCACCGCGTGGCTATCACGCCATCTCCGGAGCTATTTGTTGGCCGCGTTGACGGAGCGCTGATGAGATGCTTGGCTGGTTTAATGTGTGTGTAATGTTCCGCTAATGTCTCTGCAACGGCATTATCTGACCGGCTATTCTTGGCCGCGGGGTAATGCTGCTGGTGATTGCAGATGGAGATGAGGACAACGGGGCCAAATATCGTTGCCTGGTTCGGGTACCAGGGCGGGGCAACGCTTACGGACTCGTGGCACCCAGACACGGAAAGTTCAGGAGGTTTTAAGCCGTACAACAGCCGTTAGGTCCCGTCAGTGACCTGTAGTCGGGACGGCTCACTGATGACGACATGCTGTAGAACGTCACCAGCAATCTTAACATAACATAACATAAGATAAGATAAGATAAGATAATATATATAACATAACATAACATAACATAATATAACATAAGATAAGATAAGATAATATAACATAATATAAGATAAGATAACATAATATAACATAAGATAAGATAATATAACATAACATAACATAACATAATATAACATAAGATAAGATAAGATAATATAACATAATATAAGATAAGATAACATAATATAACATAAGATAAGATAATATAACATAACATAACATAACATAATATAACATAATATAACATAAGATAAGATAAGATAATATAACATAAGATAATATAACATAAGATAACATAAGATAAGATAACATAATATAACATAATATAACATAAGATAAGATAAGATAATATAACATAATATAAGATAAGATAACATAATATAACATAAGATAAGATAATATAACATAATATAACATAACATAATATAACATAAGATAACATAACATAACATAATATAACATAAGATAAGATAATATAACATAATATAACATAATATAACATAAGATAAGATAACATAATATAAGATAATATAACATAAGATAAGATAAGATAATATAACATAATATAAGATAAGATAACATAATATAACATAACATAATATAACATAAGATAAGATAACATAACATAATATAACATAAGATAAGATAATATAACATAATATAACATAAGATAACATAAGATAATATAACATAACATAATATAACATAATATAACATTATATAACATAAGATAACATAACATAAGATAAGATAATATAACATAAGATAATATAACATAACATAATATAACATAATATAATATAACATAATATAACATAATATAACATAAGATAATATAACATAACATAATATAACATAATATAATATAACATAATATAACATAATATAACATAAGATAATATAACATAACATAATATAACATAATATAATATAACATAATATAACATAATATAACATAACATAAGATAAGATAACATAATATAACATAAGATAACATAAGATAATATAACATAAGATAACATAAGATAAGATAACATAAGATAACATAAGATAAGATAACATAAGATAACATAAGATAAGATAACATAAGATAAGATAACATAAGATAACATAAGATAAGATAACATAAGATAAGATAACATAAGATAACATAAGATAAGATAACATAAGATAGGATATATAAGATATATAACATAACAACATAAGATAAGATGGAACTTTATTATTATTCTGCCAGTTTCATCAAAGATTACAACCAAAGTACAAAAAACAATAAAATAAAAATATAAACATACATGAACAATAGAGTTATAATTATTCGTTGTTAATATTATTATTGATTGTTGACAATATGTCTCAGTGTCGTGCTCAATGCTACTTTTCTATTTTAGTTTCTGTTCGGCGCTGCTGCTGGTTCACTTCTTATACACTTCATACTTTTACTCTTTTAATTTGTGTTCTATTTGACTTTTTATATTTTAGTTTAATCTTTTACTGTATTTATTTACCTTAGTCTTATTGATATTGTGTGGTCTCAATCTTATTTATTTTACAGCTAATAACTGTTCCTATATGTTTATCTCTTTATTATATTGATGTTCTTCTTCTGTTTTAATCTTTAATGGAACTCTGGCACAATCATGTCCTTCAGGAATAATAAAGTAAGTAAAGTAAAATAAAATAGCAATAACAGTAAGGTACATAAATAAAGTAGAACATTCAACTAAAATACAACAATACAAGTTTAAAAACTAAAGTAGTCATAACGTGGCAGCAGGAGAACTGGAGTAACAGCAGCTACTGAACATATCAGCGTTTATTAAGCCCGTACGACGCAAGAAATCTAATAATTACACGCGTGTTGATAAGTTGTGTAAGTTCTGTCGAGGAGGGAAAGAGAGCGGGAGCTATCCCGGCTACGATAGCATCAACAAACCAGGTGTGTGTGTGTGTGTGTGTGTGTGTGTGTGTGTGTGTGTGTGTGTGTGTGTGTGTGTGTGTGTGTGTGTGTGTGTGTGTGTGTGTGTGTGTGTGTGTGTGTGTGTGTGTGTGTGTGTGTGTGTGTGTGTGTGTGTGTGTCCTCAGGTCATGTAACATGTGGTATGGAGGCAGTGTTTTTGCGGTGGTGTCCGTTCAGGCTCCGGCTCCTGAGGGGGGAGGGGGGGGGCCTTCCAACAGGAATGAGCCGCTCTTCCTCTGGGACGCCCCGTGTAGGAAGTGGGGCTTCCAGCTCACACCCCCTGCTGCTTTTCACATTAAGGCCACGGCAGCTGTGTTACGGGATATATAAGCGGTAATGTAGTGTATGGCGGCTACCAGCTCTCTTCATACAGTTCATGGGTCAGCTCAGCTACACAAGGAGGTTTTTGGACCCCTATGACTTTGAGCATAGAAAAAGGGAAGTTGATGTTTTAATATCCTGTGAAAAGAGTGAGATGTCTGACTGTCAGGATGACAGAGAGGCAACGCTTTCACGCTTCATATCATAATTATGGAGGCAGATCATCCATAAAAGAAGAGTGTAGTTCACCCAAACATGAAGGAGATGACGCCCAATAGTTTCTGCATGTTTATGGATCAATACTTTACTTTGTTAAAACATTGACGATCCAAGTGTTTGATACGTGTCTGCGCCGCGGCACATAACACATGCAGCTTGTTAAACACCACACCTCGTCACTTGATGCTACATGATGCAGAAGATGAAAGCTGCTTCATGTGCACGTTTCATCTTTGTAAACTCTCCTCTCAGGCTACGCTCTGTGAGGATGATGACTGTTCATTGCAGTTTACTCTCCTCTCCACCAGCTGATCTACTGAAGTTAATGATGCGTAGTTATAGTTCTCATTCATATTTTTTCAAAGTGATTTAAATTAGTGCAGAATAATTGTGTGTGGTTATGTGATAATAAGACATGTGTAGACAGACCTCCACACAGACTTACGTCATTTTACAGATTCATTTCAGTGCATCTTTCATATCCATTGATGCTATTGAGTTTGTTTTCTGGAGGACGGTTAAAGGTGGGAGATTTCTCTGTTTGCACTATTGTATCATATATATATATATATACTTTTAGTTTGGGATATATTTATACTTACATTGTGTATAGCTGTTAAATGTCCTTGTTTTTCTTATATTTCTCTTGTTTATTGTATATATTTCATATGTGTGTATGTACGATGAGAGTAATGTGTAACCGGAGTCAAATTCCATGTACGACACCAAGGAACAGAGCGACTTCATCCTCAGAGATGCACTCTGTCTTCACATGGGCACAGTTCTGTCATTCAGAACAAGTCTTTGAATAGAAACGTAGAGAATGAAATATAAAAGTTAAAAGCTAACAAACTGTTTAAAAATGCTTCCAAACTACAACGACTTGTTTTAAAGGCTCTGCTTCCATCGTTTGCCTTTTGGGGCTGTTTTGTAATAAAAGCCCCCCTTTGTTGCCCCATTCCCTTGAATCCCTTCACCCCCATTTTCTTTAACAAGGGACCTTTAATTTGCGAGAAGGAAGTAATGAATTGTAGAGTATACTTTTCCACGGGTGTCCTGGGAAGTGTAGGTCTCTCTCTCTCTCTCTCCCCCTCTCTCTCTCCCTCTCTGCCCCCCCTCTCTCTCTCTCTCTGTCTCTCTCTCTCTCCCTCTCTGCCCCCCCCTCCCTCTCTCTCTCTGTCTCTCTCTCTCTCTGTCTATCTCTCTCTCTCTCTCCCCTCCCTCGCTCTCTCTCTCTCCCCTCCCTCTCTCTCTCTCTCTCTCCCCCTCCCCCCTCTCTCTGTCTCTCCCCCCCTCTCTCTCCCTCTCTGCCCCCCCCTCTCTCTCTCTCTGTCTCTCTCTCTCTCTCTGTCTATCTCTCTCTCTGTCTATCTCTCTCTCTCTCTCTCTCCCTCTCTGCCCCCCCCTCCCTCTCTCTCTCTGTCTCTCTCTCTCTCTCTGTCTATCTCTCTCTCTGTCTATCTCTCTCTCTCTCTCTCTCCCTCTCTGCCCCCCCCCTCCCTCTCTCTCTCTGTCTCTCTCCCTCTCTCTCTCTGTCTCTCTCTCTCTCTCTGTCTATCTCTCTCTCTGTCTATCTCTCTCTCTCTCTCCCCCCCCTCTCTCTCTCCCCTCCCTCTCTCTCTCTCTCTCTCCCCCTCCCCCCCTCTCTCTGTCTCTCCCCCCCTCTCTCTCCCTCCTTGTCCCATGCTGAACCTGATAGTTAACACATGTGGGACGGTTGTAGCTACTGAACTCCTCCTCGCCGCTCGCCCTCCGTGTCTCTTTCCCCTTTTGGACACAGAGACAATCTGCTCTTTATTTTGATCAAGAGCTTTTTAGGGAGGCAGTAAACTAATTAGTTCTCTGGTTGTTGGCTGTATTTCTTATATTTTATAATCATATTACTATTATATTATTATATTATTATATTATATTACATATTACTATATTACTATTTTTTTTATCATGTGGCAAATTTCCACGTAAAATATAAAATGAATATCTGTAACTTATGATATTTGTTAAATGTATTTAAATCATCTAGTGATCACATGTGATGTTCCTCAGACTCTAACGTGGCTATTTTACACTGAACCAATGTGATTTCCCCAAAAGTCAAATGTAGCTTCATCACATTGAGCTGGTGAGTGAACTGTGACTATGTTATGTTGATAGAACGTGATTAGTTTGATTAGTTTCAACTTGTTCTGCTGCCTCCAAGTGGCCAAAAAGATCAATGAAGACCAGCAGGAGTGCGTTTAGTTTATTAAACTCGTGTGTTTCTGTTAGCGTACTTTGCAGCTAACGAGGAATTCATTAAAAACAGTGTTCCTCTCACCTGTAAGCCTCCCAGGTGTTTCACCCTCCCTATAGCTATTTATACTGCATGGTGTGTCGTCATGAGCGTGAGCAGCATGTTAGCAGACCAGCAGCTGCAGTGTGTTCGTGTCTACGCGTGATGCGTTCAGGTGCAGTACTGAGTGTAGGTCTCCCGCGTTTCGGCAACGCTCTGAGCCCGACCGCTGAGTTATCTGGATTAAACAGGAGAAAGTTTTATGGTATATGCTCTTTTATTTATTGACTTACTTATTTTCATTCCTGTCCTTTCACATCGTTCTCTCTCACACACACACACACACACACACACACACACACACACACACACACACACACATTCATTTCACTGTTCTTTTCGTACTCTTGTTCTGTTTATGTAGTTTTTTGTCTTAAAAAAATGTACATATTTAGATAATAAATAAATAAATAGTGATTAAATAAATAATTAATAAATAGAAATATAAAGTTTTTTCTTAAAACACAGAAATGCCAAATATGAAATCATGCGCTTTGAATGATGAACCCATATTTGTTTTGTTCGTAATTTTTCCTATTGATGACGGTCTTCTCTTTGAATAGCATTCATGTGTAATGTGTGGATCTTGGGGTAGCTTCTGTTGGTGTGTGTGTGTGTGTGTGTGTGTGTGTGTGTGTGTGTGTGTGTGTGTGTGTGTGTGTGTGTGTGTGTGTGTGTGTGTGTGTGTGTGTGTGTGTGTGTGTGTGTGTGTGTGTGTGTGTGTGTGTGTGTGTGTGTGTGTGTGTGTGTGTGTGTGTGTGTGTGTGTGTGTGTGAGAGAGAGAGAGTTTATCAGAGGAGACGTGTCAATTAGCTGGGGGGTACAGAAGGCAGAGCCAGAGGTTGGAGGTCAAGGCGGGGGGGATTCGTCAGCTGTCACTAACTATAAAAACCTACTGTGTTCTCGTGCACATTGTGTGTGTGTGTGTGTGTGTGTGTGTGTGTGTGTGTGTGTGCGCGATGCTAAAGGCCTCGTTGCAGGTCAATAGCTACTGAGCCGAGACTGAGAACACAACACTTTTACACACACACACACACACACACACACACACACACACACACACACACACTCTCCCAGCTCACTGTGTGTGGTGACACCCTCAAAATGTATTATTTCTCCTATGTCGATATTTGAACGATAGAATTGAAATATTGTCACAATAATGTAAAATACACCTGTTAGACTGCCGACATTGATTTCAGATTTTTTTGACTTTTCCCAATTCCAGTCATCCTCTCGTCTACATTCTTTATTACAAATATGATTTTAAAAAAAAGACATGACATCCCAGAGCAGTGTTTCACTTATTGTTGTTGCTTCAGTCAGTTCATCACCAGCTCTGTTTTCCACATTCTTCACATTATTTATGCTTCTGTGCCGACGACAGCCGAGTTCAGGTCGCTTCTTCAAATGTGGCATCAACGTCCGCCTGTCCAGGATGAACTGATTCGATTTTGGGGTTCAAAGGTTAAAGACACATTTGGCTAATAATTCATAGGCTAATTAAGACAATTCTATACGATGATATCCGATGATGAAGTGATGACGTTTGGACAGACGTGGATGTAAACTGCAGCTTCCCACTGAGAGGAGGTGATTCAGTTAGAACATGTTTTCAATAGATATTTAATATATTTATTCTCCAGAGTCAAGTTCAGTCATCTGAGAATCATCAACAAAAATAAAACCTTTTTCTGTATTTAAAAAAACCTTGTATTGTATAAAAATATCACAACCGAGAAAATCAATAAACAAACCAAAAAAAAAAAAAACCTGCTGAAACCGGTTGGACTTGTGATAAATGTCCACAAACGTTCATCAGCCAATAAGACGTGTCTCCACTCCTTCAACAGTAAAGCCCTGCTGGGTTCAGCGCCCGCTCGGCCTGAAGGATGCCGACTGTCTCGTATTATAATCCACTCCATCAGAAACAGCTTTTCTGACTTTAAATCCTGCTTCAACTTTGACCTTACCATACTAACTGTAGTTGCATGCACGCAGGTTTCCTGCTTGTCGTTTCAGGTGAACTCACTTATTTTTTGTTCTTCCTCCAAGTAAAGAAGTTTCCTTCCAGCCTCCAGCCTTTACTTTAGAGAGTTAAGACATAGAATCAATGCCACAACAACAATCTTTAAGAAACAACCAATTGTGCTTTAATGAAGCTTAATTTAGCCGTGTGTTGTGTAAACAAAGGGAAAGCTAAATCCTTGTAAAGTCAGACTGTATAAGGACTCTGATGTCGTGATTTCAGTTTTCCGAAGGTCACAGACTGTGGAAAACGTTGCTCTGAGAGCTTTAAGTGTTTTCTCTTGCAGAGCGAGAAGTGATCAGTGTCAGTAGAAGGAGTCGGGTCAGTTCTCCGTGTTGGCTACCGGTCAGCACAAAGTACAGGCTTCAGACCGCAGACAGAAGCATTATGGGTACATAATGATAACAAGGCCTCCTTTCCTCTCTTTCCTTCTCTCACCCTCCATCCCTCCTTCCATCTCCATCTCTTCCTCTTTTCTCCCTACAGTCTTGTGCGTGTGCCCAGTGTGTGTGTGTGTGTGTGTGTGTGTGTGTGTGATCACAGATGACATGATTAGTTTCCTTCATTAAGCTAAAGGCCCGGGCTTCGCTCCATGGCAAATATTGGGCCATGGAAATGAGAGACATTTACACACACACACACACACACACACTTTGAATTGACACACCTCTAACACTCATCTAATATGTGCTCACAGACCTGGACGGGACATTCCTTATTTATTCAGCAAATGGTCACTATAGCACATACACACACTCTCTGACCACATTCTGACACTCTCCCTCACAGGCAGAGTAAACGAACTCAAGGTCTGTTGCCTTGGCTTTTATTAATTCTGTCTATTCCGTCCACAAACATACTCAACACCTTCGCTGCTTGGCCAGGTAATCAGAAGGACAGGTACACTACCTGCTGTTAGGACTCCTATTACTCTTAATACTACTGATGCTACTGCTGCTAATGCTAGTAATACTAATGCTTACACTAATACTAATACTAGTGCTGCTACGTTTACTACTTATTCTACTAGTGTGTTGTACAGTGGCCATGAAGATAGCAGTTGTTATTTACTACTGCTGCCATTGTTGCACGGTTTATTAGTATTACACAACGTTTAACCATGACGAGCTCCACAGCCACTAAACCAGCCTGAGAAACCATTGCATGAGAGTCTATGGAGTTGGCCGATGCTGAGCTATGATTGGCCAGTCTTTGTTCGAGGGGCGGGACATAGCAACGGGTCAATTGCTACTATTAGTAGGCCTGGTGGCAGTAGTAATAAAAGTTACAGTCAAAGGAGTAGAGTAGAACTGTAACAGTGGTATTAATACCTCTGCTGCGTATAGTACTCCTGCTATCACGTGTTTACCACCACCAGTACTTCCACTTAACCTTTATGCACCACATGTTGCACACATGCATGTGTCAGCGGGACGTTTGAGAGAAACAAACTAGAAACCATCCGCTCTTATGTTAACACACACTGATGCTCGTCGGTCAGAGCAGGAATGTGCAAATATAGCCTCTGTTCCCTCGCTTACATGTGCATACGTACAAAACACACACACACGTGTAGCCGTGGATTCACTTTCCCATGTATGGACGCACACACACACACACACACACACACACACACACACACACATGCATGCTATGTGCTGAGCTGGTGCTGCGCTGGCTGGTAGAGGAGGAAGAGGGTTTAACGCAGACAAAGACAGCCAGGCTCCGCCCACAGGAAGAGACGCCAAACCTGACCTCTCCACCGTGTGTGTGTGTGTGTGTGTGTGTGTGTGTGTGTGTGTGTGTGTGTGTGTGTGTGTGTGTGTGTGTGTGTGTGTGTGTGTGTGTGTGTGTGTGTGTGTGTGTGTGTGTGTGTGTGTGTGTGTGTGTGTGTGTGTGTGTGTGTGAGACCTAGCATACGGACAGTGTCAAGCTAATATGTGTGCATGAGCTCATTTCAAGACTCTTGACAAACGGCCGTCCCCTACACACACACACACACACACACACACACACACACTGAGCTTTGTGCTGCTGGTTGTATAGTGAGTTGGGAGGGAAACTCCCTTAGATAGAGGCCCTGATACACACACACGTACACGCACACACACACGCAGCTATTTTTCCATCATTTGCGGTGCAGGGAGCTATGTGCCCATGTTTATAGCGCTGTATGTCTGTCTGGAAAGATGTAAGGCTGCTGTGTGTGTGTGTGTGTGTGTGTGTGTGTGTGTGTTTGTAATTCTCTGTGCATGCATAAGGTGTGTGTGTGTGTGTGTGGAGGAGTGAAATGTTTTCTTGGGAGCTCGGAGCCTTGGCGTTTGTGTGTGTTTTTGCGGCGTGTGTACGTCTAGCTCTGGTTTATGTGTTAGTCTGTTTATCGCTGTGTGTTTTGGAGAAAGTGTTTACGCAGTCAAATTGGTCTCCTCTTCTAAAAGCATGTACTCGCATGTCGTCGGTTTTGAAGGTCTGGCTCTGCTGCTCTGCGTTTGTTTTGGCTGTTTCTCATCAGCCAGCATCACTTCATATCAGCAGGTATCCACTAGATGATTATTACATGATCAAAGCTCTTATCCTTGTTGTCCCTGCTTTTCTTCATTTGTCTCTGAAGCTCTGGCTGACAGTGTTCAGTTAGTGGCTCCTGCTCTGTTCAAATATATTGGATCTATGTTGACAGTTGACAGTTGGTCTGAGTGAGGCAAATCAAGTCAATACCTTAATTATGACGGGAAAAGCATAAATTCAATCGGGACGTCTCTCGTTGGTTTGTGGACTGATGTTTTGAAGCCTTGAGTTCGGCGATTTGGCCGTCGCCATCTTGTTTTTTGCAACCAGTGAACAGAAGTGACCATATTTGGACTGAGGAGGAGTGACGTAGAGACGCCGTATATGTCTCTGGTAGAGACCTGTCAATCACCGTGTAGCCCCGCCCTAAAGCATCCCCTGCTTTATGGTCTGTTTGACTCTAAATGGACCATAATGTACTAAATGAACATCATGCTGTGTTGAAGAAGACTTGAAACTAGAGATTGAGACCATAAACTCATGTTTACAATGTTTACTGAGGTAATAAATCAAGAGAGAAATAGAGTCATTTTCTCATAGACTTCTATACAACCAGAGGAGTCGCCCCCTGGTGGACACTAGAGAGAATGCAGGTTTTAAAGGTTTTAAGACACTCGTCAGAACCAAAGGTTGCCGCCTTTGTCCAGACTGAAATATCTCAACTACCGGATGGATTACTATGACGTTTTGTACAGACAGTCATGATCCCTGGAGGATTAATCCTAACGATGCTAATGATCCTCTGAGTTTTCATGTATCGCCACCAGCAGGTCAAAGTCTTCACTTATCCAGTGAAATATCTCAACATCTACCAGATGGATTAGCACAGAATTCTGTGCTGACACTAATGGTTCCCTGATGTTGTCCTAATGACCTCTGACTTCTCTTTTAGCACCGACCACGGGGTCGACATTCTGTTGTTTTGAGTGAAATGTCTCGACAACTATTTGGAAATCCCTCAGCATGAACTCCATCCCCCGACTTCAGGGTTCAATAAATCTAAACTTCATTTTGTCCAACACTTGTGCATTTCCACAGGCCTCAGCTGCACATGGTGTTTTGTGCTAATTAGTAAATGTTAGCATGCTAACTCTCTCCACTGAGCTGTAAAAATGTTAAAGGTTGTACCTGCTCAACATCAGTATGTTAACATCGTCATTGTGAGCATGTAAGCGTGCTGACGTTAGCATTCAGCCCCACTAAGTGCAGCCTCACAGAGCTGCTAGCATGGCGGTCGACTCTTAAGTCTTGTTTTATTATGAGGTGCTGATTCTTATAATGCCTCATGCTAGTGGGTGCTGCAGCTCCCACCACTTCCCACATCCATGCTACAGTCTGTGTGTAAACGAAACCCACACTAACACCCGCTAACATCTGGCTTTTGTCTTTAGTGGGAAAGGTATTCATTCCCAGGACAAATGGCTCTGCAGTAGTCACAGGTATTTATTGGCTCCAGCTCCAGTCGGCAGTGATGGAAACATCCGGCTGGACGTGTTCATTTTTGCCCCATTTCTTTCCGTCGCAATTTCTGCGATTCTTTGTCGACTCAGCCAACATTTCTGTCCGTCTCTGTTCGAGCAACGCGCGAAGTTAATCGGCACTGAGTTTGAAGAAAGTCTAAATAACTTACAGATAAAAAGAAGCAACCACAGACGAACATGACACACCAGAGCATAAAGAGATAGGCTCACATACTGGCAATGGGAAAGGAGCCTATTTATGGGTTTTCCGCGTTTTTAAAAATGCATTTTTTGCGTTAAGGTGCAAAAACCTCTGCCCCGAACACACGACAACGCGGTCTGTTGGTCTCCGCCACATGTGGATGGGTGTCCCTTCAGGCCTGAAGACACAACAACAAACAAAAACAAAGAAAGTTGTTCACGAAAGATCCAAACCACAGTTAGTTTGCTTCTTTTTTTTTTTTGGGGGGGGGGGGGGTCATTTCACAAATTCCTTGTTGGTTCATGCTGCTCTGGAAGTGGCTCAGACAAATCTTTGGAATCACTGAGGTTAAGATAGCTGAGGGATAATTATACGTGCGGTTCTTTGTCAAATCACCAAACTGAGCATTCCTGCACAGTATGTTTTTTATTTTTTTATGGGTCAACCACACACACACACACACACACACACACACACACACACACACACACACACGCACACACACACACACATTTATATCCCTTGAAATACTTTGTCACTTTAAGTGCGAGCAGTTTTTGTAGTTGGCTTCCAGCGAGGATGCACACTTCAAAGCATACGAGCAGAGAAAGAAGGAGATGAACATAATTGGTTGATTGCACACAAGGCAAATGCATAAACACCTATAGACCTTCCACACACACACAAACACCTTCTTTTATATCATATTTAGATATTTCTGGATGCAGTTTTCAAAGTATGCAAGTATTGTGTTGGAATGCAGACGTGTTGACATACTCGTACATATCCCCCCGAGTACCCTGTTATGTGTGTGGCGACAGACAGTAATTAACTGGGAACATCCCAGTGGGACCAGTACTGACTGACTCCATCAATCAAAGCCAATCTGCTGCAACCACTGGAATGTCTGCGGGGAGCTTGCATGCTAACACTTCGTTAACACGGGAGCTGTACGCGAGGGTGTGTTTGTGTTCCACGCTCAAAACTAAATATTTGTTTGGTCATTTAAACTGCTCGATCATGTTTTGGCAAGTGTGCGTGTGAAAGGGTGTCGAGCAGTTCTGATGTGCTGTTGAAGGGGTAGAGCTCTGAGGCAAACGTGAAGCGTTTATTGGCCTTAATTTATCAAAATCAGACATTTATTACCTTCGCCCAATGTTCTGCTGAATAGAGCTTGAACGCATCATAGTGCAAGTCAATGCAACATGCGTTAACGTTAGCTGTCAGCTGTTAGCTGTTAGCTGTTAGCTCTGTTGTATACAGAACTGTGCCAGAGAGAGATCTGTACCCGTCCACAGACGATCCGGATCACTGTGATTAATCCAAGCTGCATGCACGGATATGATTTACAATATAATAACTGTCTGATTGAGTTAGTTGTTCCAAATGTTTTAATGGCTTTTTTTTGGGGATTTACAGTTGTTAGTGTCTACATGTGACCAGGCTGAAATGGACGGGCTGGTCACTGGTCACGGCCGATCAGCTGAAAACCGTCTAGTTTTCATCGGTGGCCGACATGTGCGCTCACACGTTTGGTGGCGACAGACAGTAGCCATAGTGTGTGTGTGTGTGTGTGTGTGTGTGTGAGAGAGAGAGAGAGACAGCGGGGGGATATGAAGGGGTTAACCAGGGAAGTGCTGGAGCCAGAGAGATTGACCCAGACATGACCTGCCTATGAGAACATGGTTGAACCCCCCTCTCTCTCTCTCTCACACACACACACACACACACTGCGCGGCTCATCCTGAAAAAGATGGAGAGATGGAGGAAGAGATTAAAAAAAGAGAGATGGCATGGCTGGTTTTTACTTGTTGTGGTATAATGTGTAACTTCCTGTTACTCCAGCAGCAGCAACGTTAAGAGATAATTAGACTGATTAAATAAATGATCCAGCGAACCTCACGGTCTCATCAGCGCCTCGTTTGTAATAGAAATAACCAACGAATTATTCATATCAATAAATAAATGTATATATATTTACAGATCAGACAAACATAATGATAGAGTGAGCT